>NC_056460.1:8915088-9215088 GCF_018296145.1 Oncorhynchus tshawytscha | reverse complement strand
CTTTGTAAGTAGGAAAACCTGCAAAATCAGCAGTGTATCAAATACTTGTACTCCCCACTGTATATGCTGTATACTGTATTCACACATTAAAATGCAAAAACTCAGTCACGCAAAGCACAAATAAAACATCACAGATCACAGAAAAACATTTACATTCCTCCAAAAATAAATCCCCAATCAATACTTTAAATTGCCTGAACGGCACCGGAACATCAAGATGAAACGTTTTCAGAATTTTGTTACAGCAATATAGTGCATTAAAACTAAAAGCAGGTTTATCTAGCTCGGTGGAGACACTAGGAACCTCAAGAGTTATCCAGTCCTGTGAACGGGTCAGGCAACTCAGGTGGCTGTACCTCAACAGCAAAGTTAGATAAGACGAAAGCTTATAAAGTATAGCCTTGGAAAGAAAAAGGGAGTCATGTAGAGATCTACGGGTCTTTGGCGAAGTCCAGCCAACCTTTTGACACAGGATACAGTGATGAGTATCAAAACTGTCGCCTGGAACAAACAGAAGGGCACTATGGTAGATGGCATCCAAAGGCTTAAGAGTAGTAGCAGCTGCACTTTGATAAATAACATCACCATAATCAAGAACAGATACAAATATTGACTTAACAATCTGCTTCCTACTGCTTAGAGAAAGGCACCATCTGTTTCTATAGAAAAAGCCAACTTGAAATCTTAGCTTCTTAAACCAGCTCATCTATATGTTTTGCAATGTCAAATCCACATCAATCCGAAGGCCTAAGTATTCATTCTAAGAGCACAGGGATATTCCGGGTACGAGCTGGATGACATAAAGCATCTCTAGATTAAATATCAGATATGCTTCTTTCATGAAGGGAATTTGAACGGCTCTACAAAAATCTAAAAAGATTTCACCCCCCCCCCCGGCTCTTTACCCGACTACGTATAACTAATGTCAGTGGGATAATTATCTCTCTGCACGCAGACCTGGACTGAAATAGTGTTGGAAATCTTTTAAGTACATTAAGTGTTTGCTTGAGCCGGCCTGGAGCGCTAGGTGGGCACTTTTGGGACTATCCCAAAACTATTTCATACGGGCAAGCTAAATCAAGTACAGCTAAAGTATTTGAAATGATACATATTATTTGAACCCATGTCTCTCTGTGAGTGGAGTGTGTGTGTGTGTGTGTGTGTGTGTGTTATCATGGCAGAATCAGAATTCTTTAGGTAACATTTGTAAATAAGATGTTTTATTAATTTTCATAAGCATGCTTATGTGGATAAAGTTACTTGGGCCCAGAGAGGGGAGAGGTCGGGTTAGTCTTATCTGTGAATGTGTCTGTAAACTATTCCTAAACCATGTGAAGGGATGGTGTGATTAATGGGGAACCAGTTAGGTGGCTCCACAATGTCTGTGTGCCAGTCACGTCTCTCTGTAAGCTTGTCCAGGAGGGGGTGTATTTGATATATGCCATTGGATGAGGTAATGTTTTCGGTTCTAAGTGGTACCAAGAATTAGATAGGAACTTAGTTTAGGAGACCAAACTGAACGATAATTTATAGCCAATGCTGTCTGGCTATGTGTGTCTTTGCTATACAGGATCTCAGTTGCCAATATGTAAGCACTCTCAGAGAATTCATTTATGATACTGAATTGATCTGAGAGTCACAGGGCTATGGTGAAGCTCATATAATTAAACATGGACTTTATGATAACTCTGACTTGTGTGTGGTTTGCTCTCTCATGATTTGGTAATACAGGAAATGTCCACGACAGTGTGTTTTGCCTACCTTCCACATGCTGGCCTCCTTGCCGTAAACCACAGCCATGTTGTTGACCTTGTTCTGCATGATGCTACTCTTCTCGGTGTCGTTCAGCTCCTCAGACACAAAGCCCATGAACGAGTTGTCTGGAGTGTGGGCTGAGGAGAGGAGGGTGAGAGAGAGGGAGGAGAGAAAGGGCAGAGTGAGGGGAAGGGAGAGTGACAGGGGAAAAGATTGAGACAGATACAGAAGAGATAGTAAACACACAGGTGTATACCTTCATCTCATTTGAACGTGAGCTTAACAATATCCTCAGTGAAATGTGAAGAGGTTCTACTGATATTGATATGGCCTGTCCCTCAGTCTAATTCTAATATACTAATTCAAAAAGGTTTTGTAAGTGTGGCTAATCTAAAAATTGTCTGTATGCTAAAGTCCTGGCATTGTTGTGTTAAGTGGTATGTTAAACCTAGGTGGATTCTGCAGGTATCCACTGTGGGTGCATTATAGCCAGGTGGATAGGTACAGATGTAGGATCTTAATCTGAGCCAGTTTGTTACAGCAGGAAAATAATCCTGCAACAGGAAAAGTTAATTATAATGTGGATTATAATTAATGGACATTTTTTGTAGGGGTTGATACATTTTTCGTTAGGGCAAATCAAGTCTGGCATTTCAAATGGAAATTACAAACTTTAGAAACCTTTTAAAATCTTGAATACACTAGATGTTTGCATTTCTGTCTCTGCTGGAAAATGCTCAGCAACAAATCAGTGATCATCTGTACTGGTGGTGCAGAATATATAGCGATGCTAAGTGGTGCTGTGGAGGATGGAGTGGGTGAGGGTGGATAAAGTCAAGGGCTCAGTTAGCTCAATGACATGCTATGAAAAGCAGAGCCAGTCAGATAGTGAAGGCCAGGGCTCTATGATGGTGGAATCCTACTGTGTCCCACTGTGGCCTCCCAACTCTCACATCACTCTGGCCTCCTAACTCTCACATCACTCTGGCCTCCTAACTCTCACATCACTCTGGCCTCCTAACTCTCACATCACTCTGGCCTCCTAACTCTCACATCACTCTGGCCTCCTAACTCTCCCATCACTCTGGCCTCCTAACTCTCCCATCACTGTGGCCTCCTAACTCTCCCATCACTGTGGCCTCCTAACTCTCCCATCACTGTGGCCTCCTACCTCTCACATCACCATGTCCTCCAAACTCTCCCTCCTAACTCTCCCATAAGTAGTTTTGGACTTGACATCCAATAATAGTGAACTAACCTTTTTAATATGCCATTTTCCAAAAGCAAATAATAATTGAGCCCCCAACAAGCACATGGCTATATTCAGGTCTTAATTGTAGCCCTCTTCCCAATACACCTAATATCTGCTGAAAGTTTCATGGGTGGTGCTTTGCCTTGGACCCTCGCACTCCTCCCCCTGAATCGCTATAATATAATGACGTTGTTTACGTCCAATACTGCGGTAGACTGAATCAACAATCTGAGACCAGGAAATCTTACAGATTGGGCCTTTAATCATAGTCTGTGCAACCATCCATTGTGTTGTAATACTAATGAGTGATAACCCATATTGATGTATACTTACGGAACATGGTCATGTACTGTCTGGAGTTGAGGTTCCAGTAGCCCCAGTTGGTCCTGTAGCCGTGCAGGGTGGCGTAGTCCTCATGGTTGTAGGCCGGCTCTGTCCCGAAGGTGTCAATCACACGGATGTGGCACCTGAAATAAGGAGCACATTTTAACACGACACCAGCGAGCAAATTTACACATCTGACATTTCCTGTCAAAAGTGGGTACTGGTATTAAATGTGAGATTAATTTCAACATCATGTGTATTTCTGAACATGCTGAAAACTGATAGAACTTGTCAGAACAGACAAAGCCCGACTTCTGAATGCTTGTTTTTGACATGAATGTTTTGTATGAATGTAAATAACTAAATAAATTACGTCACAATAGATTTTTAGACAGAATTAATCATTTCAGTAATGGCCACAATGCATCACCACCACTCTTTTCCCCCTGAAAGCCTTTGTGTTTTCTCAAAGGCCGTAATCACAAGTGGAGGTCTGTGTTGGTTAATCGGTCTTTCAAATAGTGTCTGTGTTTGTGTGTGTGTGTGTGTGTGTGTGTGTGTGTGTGTGTGTGTGTGTGTGTATTTGTCTGCTCGATATGCAGGGTGTGTGTCTTTTTGACAAGCATGTATGTGTCTGTCAAGAGAGAACACAGAAAAAGCAACGAAGGTTAACTACCATCAATACCGGTTTTCAAGACACACATTGCTGAACATACTATCGACACTACGGTTCACTATGGAACTGTTGTAAAGTAGCAGTTAATAGATATAGCTGTGCCTCTGTTGATGGGAGAGGGGCATCAATCATTTCTGTTGTTCCAAAAGCTACCAAGTGTTGTTTGGGAGCTGAGATGGAAAACCAAGTAATATAAGCAGCATTAAAGGCCAGTTTACCGTCTCAGAAATGTAAGGGCACGTAATTGAACTAGAAGCAGCATGCTAAAGTAATGGCTATGGGGAATATTGAGACATTTTGTAATAACTATCTCTTGGAATCAAGGAAAAGGGGTGACATGGTAACTCATGGTAACTCACGGATTCCCTACACACGCTCCAAAGCCCTAACAGTTCTGCCCTGGGCTTTGCCAGTCTAGTGAGTGTTAAATCCGGCCACTGTCTGAGCTCAGGGATGATTAGTAGAAGAAGCTGAAGACCCGTGAGAGCCCAGGGCATTTCCATCGAAAAGAACCCACGCGCACCAACATGTGAAGTATGTAGGAGCATATCAAATTGGATGTCAGATGAAAGCGAAGAGTCTATATTTTTGGGAAATGAAGGCATAGATACATTTTTCTTTCCATTTTCCAGCTTAGAAACTTGGCATAAGTAAAGGCTTTTATTTATGGAGAAATAGATGTAAAAGGGGTGTTAGGGATTTCAAAGTTTTACTGCTAACCTACAAAGCATTACATGGGCTTGCTCCTACCTATCTCTCTGATTTGGTCCTGCCGTACATACCTACACGTACGCTACGGTCACAAGACGCAGGCCTCCTAATTGTCCCTAGAATTTTTAAGCAAACAGCTGGAGGCAGGGCTTTCTCCTATAGAGCTCCATTTTTATGGAATGGTCTGTCTACCCATGTGAGAGACGCAGACTCGGTCTCAACCTTTAAGTCTTTACTGAAGACTCATCTCTTCAGTGGGTCATATGATTGAGTGTAGTCTGGCCCAGTAGTGTGAAGGTGAATGGAAAGGCTCTGGAGCAACGAACCGCCCTTGCTGTCTCTGCCTGGCCGGTTCCCCTCTTTCCACTGGGATTCTCTGCCTCTAACCCTATTACAGGGGCTGAGTCACTGGCTTACTAGGGCTCTTTCATACCGTCCCTAGGAGGGGTGCGTCACTTGAGTGGGTTGAGTCACTGATGTGATCTTCCTGTCTGGGTTGGCGCCCCCCCTTGGGTTGTGCCGTGGCAGAGATCTTTGTGGGCTATACTCGGCCTGGTCTCAGGATGGTAAGTTGGTGGTTGAAGATATCCCTCTAGTGGTGTGGGGGCTGTGCTTTGGCAAAGTGGGTGGGGTTATATCCTTCCTGTTTGGCCCTGTCCGGGGGGACCACAGTGTCTCCTGACCCCTTCTGTCTCAGCCTCCAGTATTTATGCTGCAGTAGTTTATGTGTCGGGGGACTAGGGTCAGTTTGTTATATCTGGAGTACTTCTCCTGTCTTATCCGGTGTCCTGTGTGAATTTAAGTATGCTCTCTCTAATTCTCTCTTTCTCTCTCTCTCGGAGGACCTGAGCCCTAGGACCATGCCTCAGGACTACCTGACATGGTGACTCCTTGCTGTCCCCAGTCCACCTGGCTGTGCTGCTACTCCAGTTTCAACTGTTCTGCCTGTGATTATTATTATTTGACCATTCTGGTCATTTATGAAGATTTGAACATCTTGGCCATCTTAAAAGGTATCAGAAATACAGTACCAGTCAAAAGTTTGCACACACCTACTCATTCAAGGGTTTTTCTTTATTTGTACTATTTTCTACATTGTAGAATAGTGAAGACATCAAAACTATGATATAACACATATGGAATCATGTAGAAACCAAAAAAGTGTTAAACAAATGGAAATATATTCTATTTTTGAGATTCTTCAAAGTAGCTACACTTTGCCTTGATGATAGCTTTGCTCACTCTTGGCATTCTCTCAACCAGCTTCATGAGATAGTCACCTGGAACGCATTTCAATTAACAGGTGTACCTTGTTAAAAGTTAATGTGTGGAATGTCTTTCCTTCTTAATGCATTTTAGCCAATCATAGCCTTGGTTTCTCAAATGATTGCCTCGCCTGGTTCACCAATTACTTCTCTGATAGAGTTCAGTGTGTCAAATCGGAGGGCCTGTTGTCCGGGCCTCTGGCAGTCTCTATGGGGGTGCCTTAGGGTTCAATTCTTGGACCGACTCTCTTCTCTGTATACATCAATGATGTCACTCTTGCTGCTGATGAGTCTCTGATCCACCTCTACGCAGACGACACCATTCTGTATACTTCTGGCCCTTCTTTGGACACTGTGTTAACAACCCTCCAGATGAGCTTCAATGCCATACAACTCTCCTTCCGTGGCCTCCAATTGCTCTTAAATACAAGTAAAACTAAATGCATGCTCTTCAACCGATCGCTGCCTGCACCTGCCCGCCCGTCCAACATCACTACTCTGGACAACTACAAATACCTAGGTGTCTGGTTAGACTGTAAACTCTCCTTCCAGACTCACATCAAACATCTCCAATCCAAAGTTAAATCTAGAATAGGCTTCCTATTTCGCAACAAAGCATCCTGCACTCATGCTGCCAAACATAGCCTTGTAAAACTGACCATCCTACCGATCCTCGACGATGTCATTTACAAAATACCCTCCAATACCCTACTCAATAAATTGGATGCAGTCTATCACAGTGCCATCCGTTTTGTCACCAAAGCCCCATATACTACCCACCACTGCGACCTGTAAGCTCTCGTTGGCAGGCCCTAGCTTCATACTCGTCGCCAAACCCACTGGCTCCAGGTCATCTACAAGACCCTGCTAGGTAAAGTCCCCCCTTATCTCAGCTCACTGGTCACCATAGCAGCACCCACCTGTAGCACGCGCTCCAGCAGGTATATCTCTCTGGTCACCCCCAAAACCAATTCTTCCTTTGGCCGCCTCTCCTTCCAGTTCTCTGCTGCCAATGACTGGAACGAACTACAAAATACTCTGAAACTGGAAACACTTAACTCCCTCACTAGCTTTAAGCACCAGCTGTCAGAGCAGATCACAGATTACTGCACCTGTACATAGCCCATCTATAATTTAGCCCAAACAACTACCCCTACTGTATTTATTTATTTTGCTCCTTTGCACACCATTATTTTATTTCTACTTTGCACATTCTTCCACTGCAAATCTACCATTCCAGTGTTTTACTTGCTATATTGTATTTACTTTGCCACCATTACCTTTTTTTGCCTTTACCTCATTTGCTCACATTGTATATAGACTTATTTGTCTACTGTATTATTGACTGTGTTTGTTTTACTCCATGTGTAACTCTGTGTTGTTGTATGTGTCGAACTGCTTTGCTTTATCTTGGCCAGGTCGCAATTGTAAATGAGAACTTGTTCTCAACTGGCCTACCTGGTTAAATAAAGGTGAAATAAAATACAAAAAAAATACAAAAATCAGTTATGTTGTGACAATGTTGTGGTGGTATACAGAAGATGGCCCTATTTGGTAAAAGACTAAGTCCATATTATGGCAATAACAGATTAATTAAGCAAAGAGAAATGACAGTCCATTGCTTTAAGACATGGAGGTCAGTCAATCAATGTAGAACATTTCAACAACTTTTAAAGTATCTTCAATTGCAGTCGCAAAAACCATCAAGCACTATGATGAAACTGGCTCTCATGAGGACCGCCACAGGAAAGGAAGACCCAGAGGATAAGTTCATTAGAGTTACCAGCCTCAGAAATTGCAGCCCAAAGAAATGCTTCAGAGAGTTCAAGTAACAGACACATCTCAACATCAACTGTTCAGAGGAGACTGTGTGAATCAGGCCGTCTTGCTGCAAAGGAACCACTACTAAAGGTCACCAATAATAAGAAGAGACTTGCTTGGGCGAAGAAACACGAATGGACATTAGACCTGGTGGAAATCTGTCCTTTGGTCTGATGAGTTCAAATTAGAGATTTTTGGTTCCAACCATCGTGTCTTTGTGAGACGCAGAGTAGGTGAATGGCTGATCTCTGCATGTGTGGTTCCCACCGTGAAGCATGGAGGAGGAGGTGTGATGGTGCTTTGCTGGTGACACTGTCGGTGAGCTATTTAGAGCCATGTAGAATTCAAGGCACACTTATCCAGCATGGCTACCACAAGATACACCATCCCATCTCATTTGCCCTTAGTGGGACTATCATTTGTTTTTCAACAGGACAATGACCCCAAAAAACACTCTAGGCTGTTTAAGGACTATTTGACCAAGGAGATTGTTGCATCAGCTGACCTGACAATCACCCGACCTCAAACAAATTGAGATGGTTTGAGATGAATTGGACCGTAGAGAGTGAAGAAAAAGTGCTCAGCATGTGTGTGAACTCCTTCAAGACTGTTGGAAATAAAGTAAAACCCTTGAATGAGGTGTCCAAACATGTCAGTGGTACTGTACATCAAAATACAAATCACGTTGACGTAAATACCCCTGGCAACTGATATCAAAACGTATATTTGGTTTTGGAGATGTTGTTCACCTTCTGCACGCTTAAGAAATATTGCCTTGTGCCTTGTAATACCGTTACCAACTACCCACATATCTGTATGATCATTTTCTAATGTCTCTCCTTCATGTGGAGGTAGGATAATGAGAGTTCGGAGAAGTTACACGTAATGGAAGACATACCAATTAGTTATAGTAATGTTAATGATAGAAATGTTGTTTATAAATTATTAAGTGATTCAACTCAATTTATTTACAAAAATGACACAAAAAAAAAATCTAATGGAATTTCTGCAACATAATTGGCTACTACGGGAAATCATAACAGTCACAAGACACAGTTGGGTCACCTTCTACTGTTCTCCCTTCCACTGGCATACTGCTTGTTATGTTCAGCTGTTAACTTTCTTTGTCTTCCTGTCGTCTAGTGGTCAAACCTGTAATGGCCGTTGGTGGAAGAAGGTGAGGACCAAGATGCAGCCTGGTAAGTGTTCATCATTATTTTAATAAACTGAACACTAAATACAACAAGGGACAAAAGCAACAACCGAAACAGCTCCGTCAGGTGCAAAACACACTAAACAGAAAATCACTACCCACAAAACCCATGTGGGCAAGAGCTACATAAGTATGGTTCTCAATCAGAGACAACGACAGACAGCTGTCCCTGATTGAGAACCATACCTGGCCAAAAACAAAGAAATACAAAAACATAGAAAAAATAACATAGAACGCCCACCCTAGTCACACCCTGTCCTAACCAAAATAGAGAATAAAAAGCCTCTCTATGGCCAGGGCGTGACAAAACCAACAGTGTTAAAACAGTCTGAGTCTGGACAACCCCTGCCTCTCTCTCTCGCTCTCTCTCCCGCTATCTACCTCTATCTCTCACTCTTCAGCTATTGTCACCTCTCCCAGCTGTTAGTGACACCTACCCATGAGCCCCCTCTCTCTCTCCATCTACCTTAACCAGCATCCTCACTGCTGAGCACCAACCTACACCGGACGTTCACGGATGTTGAAAAGTAGATGAGCTTTGGTCAGTCCGCCTTGGCTTTAGATGTTAATGTCAAAGGACGGACCGGACTGGACCAAATCTGAACCTATCATAGACGTATGTTTCACAAGTTTGGCTAGCACAGTACAGTACAGTGCAGGACAGTAGAGTACAGTACAGTGAGTAGAGCATAGCAGAGTACTGTTCAATACAATAGTACAGTACAATATAGAACACTAAAGAAAAGTTGAGTATAGTACAGTATACAATATACTCTACTCTACTGAACTATACTCTACGGTACTGTACTGTATTCTACTGCACTGAACTCTACCCTAGCCTACTCTGCTTTGCTGTATTGTGCTCTACTGTACTGTATTATACTCTAACGTACTGTATTGTACTGTACTGTAATCTACTGTGCTGTGCTGTGATGTCCAAACAGAGAATGATATTCATATCCATCATGCATTTCTGTGTAGTACAGATCAGGGACCCATGATGTAATTCCGTTACCGTAATTCTGTTACCGGGTGTAAATCCACTTTACTTACTTACTTCAATAACAAAAATAGATTTTTTTCAAACTCAAGGTACCATGACATAGCTGACACCCCATTTTTTTCTGCTGACATCTTTGAATCTTAATTCAGAGCAGATATTTAGTTTTTTGGAATATGTGGGCACATAAGAACCTGAGAGAGATTTTACCGCAGTTACATTACGGTTTGATCCGCACAGTTCTTCCGCTCAATTCGTTTCTGACACATCTTCTGTGGACATTGTTAAAAGTAATCCTTCTGGAGAGTTTTATCTTTTGTTCAACTTTGAAATCAATCGTTTTTGTTTGGCATACATTTTTTGAAGTCAAAGCGCAGTTCCGTTACCGTGGAATACCAAGCAGAGTGTGCGTGTGGATAGATAGAGCCATGGTTTCTCCTAGTTTGAGACAGGGCTGAAATGTTCTGCTTAGAATCAGATTTTCAAGTAGACACATAAGCACTTGAAGCAGAGCTGTAGTCTATCGATAACATATTTCCCAGAAAGAAATACAAGTTAGAAACTCATACTTCCATGTGTACCTCATAACGCGTCTGTGTTGCTGACCAGTGGTCACCAAGGCCCCCTTGACAGAGAGCGTGTGCAGTGTTTCCCTTGGATGTTTTTCAGCAGCGGGGCCAGATTCATTTTTTCTTTCAGTGGTGGCCACGATTTAGCAGCGGCGTGTGTGTGTGTGTGTGTGTGTGTGTGTGCGTGAGTAGATGTGTGTAACTTCCCCTTCTAACACTGTGTTCCAGATTCACTGGCTCCATTTCAAAGTAAATAACACGCACTGCATTAAATACAACAGCCTGCACCATGGGCACCGTTTAACACCGCAGTGACTCACACCATGCAACCACTGTTTTTTTTTTTTGCAACGTTGTCCTGACGTTATTAATGTGTTGCTATTGTGTCAACACGACAGCAAAGATTGCTAGGCCTATATACGGAGATGCAGTGTCTAGTGTGCGTTTACTGTGTGTGTGTGTTCAAGGCATTGTCGTGATGCTAATGGGCTATTTTCAAGCATGTGAACACGATTGATACACATTTCACTGTAGGCATAATATCTTTACCATGCTGCCCAAGGTGACGCAGGTATTTCTGTGACACTTTGGTGTGTTCTTCTGCAAACGAGCACAGGGCATTAGATCGACAGCGACATATCTCGAAGGGAGCATCTTAAAAAAGTGCCATGCCTCTTTGAGCAGCTGTAAGCTCTCTCTCTCTCTCTCTCTCTCTCTCTCTCTCTCTCTCTCTCTCTCTCTCTCTCTCTCTCTCCCTCTCTCTCTCTCTCTCTCTCTCTCTCTCTCTCTCTCTCTCTCTCTCTCTCTCTCTCTCTCTCTCTCTCTCTCTCTCTCTCTCTCTCCCTCCCTCCCTCCCTCCCTCCCATCTCTCCGTCCCTCCCTCTCCTCTCTCATCCCTCCCCTCTCTCTCATCTCTCCGTCCCTCCCTCCCTTATCCCTCCCTCCCTCCCTCCCTTTATCCCTCCCTCCATCCATCTCTCCATCCATCCCTCCCTCCCTCTCTCTCTCATCATCTCAAAAACAGGAGAATCTTCTGCCAACTGACAAGATTACCCTGTACGTGTGAAGGGGATGGTGGGGTGGAGGGATGAAGGGATGAAAAGAAGGAGGGAAATGGCTTTGGAGTTACTGAGTGGAATATCTGGTAGCATATCTAGCAGAGGATCAAGAGTGGGGACTAATCTTGGTTAAATTGTTGCTTGTAGCGGGAACAGTCCCTAGGGGGCGACAGGGTGGGAGGCTGTCACCCACCACTGTTCCTGTTTAGATTTAAACCACTGAAATACTGTAGATAAATGTGTTCTACATCACAAACCACTGATATAGATAAATATGTGTTCTACATCACAAACCACTGATATAGATAAATATGTGTTCTACATCACAAACCACTGATATAGATAAATGTGTTCTACATCACAAACCACTGATATAGATAAATATGTGTTCTTCATCACAAACCACTGATATAGATAAATATGTGTTCTACATTACACACCACTGATATAGATAAATATGTGTTCTACATCACAAACCACTGATATAGATAAATATGTGTTCTACATCACAAACCACTGATATAGATAAATATGTGTTCTACATCACAAACCACCACATACCATCCCTGCGGAACACTTTAAACGCCCTGTAGAGTCTCTGCCCCAATTAATTGAGGCTGTTCTGAGGGCAAAAGGGGGTGCAGCTCAATATTATGAAAGGTGTTCCTAATGTTTTGTCCACTCAGTGTACATTACGTTATCTTGTTCAAAAAGGGGAAAAAGGTAACTGTGGCTTGTAAATACTGTGATCAGTGCTCCCAGTAGCCGATCATGAGGTGAGTAAGTTTGTGAGGTGAGAAATGGCCTGGGTTGCGGAATGTGTGTGTGCTTACGTAACATTTTCTGTGTGTGTGTGTGTGTGCGCACATGTATACTGTATGTATGCCCTCGCAGTCCTCCTCCAGCTCTGCTCTATCAGAGCAGTAAATTCACCATGCGTATGTAAAGGACGTCACACTGCTTGCTTAGCGAGTACCTCTTCCTCCCGATTCAATCCATAACTGGCGCAAACTCAGGACCTCTGTCTTGCTAGCACACGTGGCCGCCCTCCTGACGGGTCTTACCAGACGGCGCCACGCGAAAAGCTAGCTGGCCCAAGTGGGGAGACTTCAGGCTGAGGAGTACGTTTCACACATCCCCTTGTGCTGCACGTACATAGGGATCAATAGTGTATCCCCCCCTATCAGTTGCAAGGTGTGATTTAAAGCCACGCAATATCAGCTTTCAGCATCTTTACCAGACCTCTGCCCTCTTCCTATCACTGACCCCCCCATCCTCTTCTTCTTCCCCTGAACGCACACACACACACGCACATGGACGCGCACAGGCACACATGCACGCATGTGCGTGCAAGCACACACACACACACACACACACCCTCCCCCAGGAAACTAGCGTATTGGCTGGCCAGGCATTATTAATGCATCTGGACGTTGGGAGCAACATCAAACTAAAGTAATTAAACAGAGACTGAAGGGCCCAGGAGCTCTGCACTTGATTAATGATATGCCTTTCAGTTGATAGGGCTGATAAAAGGCTCGTATCTCATTCTTGTCCACAAATCCTCTAAGGACTGTGGGTAAAGCACTGCATCTGGGGTTAAAGTAGAGTGTCTAAAGGCTACTTCATCATTGAAAGCGTGTGAGGCTCCAATAAGGTGTGGACTAGACTGATAAGTCATTCATGTTTGTAGTATAAAAGCTTTGTAATATGATGTACGGTGCGGAAGAAAGCGCTGGGGTTTGTTCTTCTTACAAATAAATACTGAGCTCTATACATGTTATGTATCGTATAATGAGTGGGTCGTACATTTCATCGTGACGCCAATTCCCTGTGTGTTGCAGAGGAGATTTATTATGTGAGCTCGCTCATTAAATAATAACACCAAAGGTTGTTTACCATAGCTACATCTGAATATGTTTAGGGCTTACTTTTCAAAAAGTTCTGATATTAATTCCGTCTCGAAACCTCAAATCGCGCTGTACTCTGAAAAAGTAGTTGATTTATACACCGCAAACCCTTGATTGATCGGGAGAGACTGACATGTGCTGCTTTGCCTAGGCCAGGCAGAAATCAACACGGCTCCATAACTGTTGAGCCACTCACTGTCTGGGAGAGCTGCTGACCTCAGCAAACTATTACAACCAGTCGGACAAAGTTGTTTGGTCACAAACACACACACACGCAGGCAGGCATGCACACACCGTCACACCCTGATCTGTTTCACCTGTCTTTGTGCTTGTCCCCACCAGGTGTCTCCCATCTTCCCTCATTATCCCCTGTGTATTTATACCCGTGTCCTCTGTTTGTCTGTTGCCAGTTTGTTTTGTTCGTCAAACAGACCAGCGGTTTCCCCTTTGCTCCTGTCAGTTCCTAGTTTTCTCGGTTTTGACCATTCTGCCTGCCCTGACCCTGAGCCTGCCGTTCTGTACCTTGTCACACCACACTGGATTACTGACCTCTGCCTGCCCTGACCCTGAGCCTGCCGTTCTGTACCTTGTCACACCACACTGGATTACTGACCTCTGCCTGCCCTGACCCTGAGCCTGCCGTTCTGTACCTTGTCACACCACACTGGATTACTGACCTCTGCCTGCCCTTGAACTGTCGTTTTGCCTGCCCCCTGTTCTAGTAATAAACCTTTGATACTTCAACACTGTCTGCATCTGGGTCTTCCCTGAAACGTGATACACACACACAGTCTTGTACAACTAACCTTGTGGGGACACATAATTCAGTCCATTTCAAAATCCTATTTTCCTTAACCCGAAACTTAACGCTAGCGCCTAAACCCTGAACCTCATTCTAACACTGACTCTAACCTTAACCCTAAACCCTCTAGCAATAGCGTTTGATGAACTTGTTGTTTGTTTACTATTCCTGTGTATAACACACACACACACACACACACACACACACACACACACACACACACACACACACACACACACACACACACACACACACACACACAGAGAGAGAGCTGCTGGGATAGGGATAATTTAACCAGAGCATCGGGCCCACTTCTCATGCTCTTACCTCATGCCAAAATGCATACACACACGCACGCATACCAAAACTCTCTCACCCCTCATTCATAATTGGATTTAAAAAATACATGGCGTGGGCATCGGCTGTTATCTGGTGTCAGTTTGAGTCAAGAGGCTTGCCACTCTTCCATTTGCACTCTCCCTCTATCTTTCCTCCCCTCTATCTCGCTCCCTCCTTCGCTCAGCGCCTCGCTACGATTGATAGTTAACCGCAATGCAAAACCCAACCAGTACAACAGTAATAAGAAGCTGTTGACAGCTGGGCTGGTGCATACTGTATATAGAAGATGAGCTGGTATGAGCGTTGTGCTGTATGCGTTCTAGTTGGGGCTGTTTGTTGCCGAGCAGAAAAGTCTGCCAATGGTGTGTGTCAGATAGACGGCACTGAACATGTGTGTGTGTGTGTGGGTCCGCCTCTAAACATGTGTCAAATCAAATCCATTTATTTGTCACATGCGTGGAATACAAGTGTAGACTTTACCGTGAAATAGGTACTTATGAGCCCTTTCTCAACACTGCAGTTAAAGTGTAAGAAAATGCATGTGTTTTTTGTTGTTGTCTATGTGTGCGTTTGTGTTCCTCTGAATTCATTTATGCGTGTGTGGACTTCAAAAGGAAGACCTGTCATGTAATTCTGAGTGGACGGAGAGAGTGTGTATTGTTACTGCTGTGGCGCTGTCCTTTTGTATTGATGCCCCCCCCTCCCCTTCCATCATAGTATTAGACAGGACTGACAGTCTGGTCGGAGTCTGAGGGATGTTTTACTGACCTATAGGGGATTAATTAACCGTGTGAGTTACGAGCAGAGAGACACGTCAGTAGCAGTGCACCTAACAAGCAGCCCTAATGGACTCATAAACACAGGTCGTAAACCTTAGCTATGACATCACACGGACCCATGTATATTATACGCGCACACACACACACACACGCACACACATGCACACACACACATACTTGTGTCTCTTGAGCGAGAGCCCCATGTGCTGCTTCATCTGCTGCATGCCGTGGTAGTCTGTGTAGATGAGGTCAAAGGGCAGAGGTCCTGTCAGGGGGCAGCTCCCTCTGCCTGGGGGCACCCCGAGAAATCTATGAGACAGAAACACACAGAGCAGAGGTTACATTAACTACTGTACGGTTCAAACACACAGACCAGGGGTTACATGAACTACTGTATGGTTCAAACACACAGACCAGAGGTTACATGAACTACTGTATGGTTCAAACACACAGACCAGAGGTTACATTAACTACTGTATGGTTCAAACACACAGACCAGAGGTTACCTTAACTACTGTATGGTTCAAACACACTGAGCAGAGGTTACATGAACTACTGTATGGTTCAAACACACAGACCAGAGGTTACATTAACTACTGTATGGTTCAAACACTGAGCAGAGGTTACATGAACTACTGTATGGTTCAAACACACTGAGCAGAGGTTACATGAACTACTGTATGGTTCAAACACACAGAGCAGAGGTTACATTAACTACTGTATGGTTCAAACACACTGAGCAGAGGTTACATGAACTACTGTATGGTTCAAACACACTGACCAGAGGTTACATTAATTACTGTATGGTTCAAACACACAGACCAGAGGTTACATGAACTACTGTATGGTTCAAACACACAGACCAGAGGTTACCTTAACTACTGTATGGTTCAAACACACAGACCAGAGGTTACCTTAACTACTGTATGGTTCAAACACACAGAGCAGAGGTTACCTTAACTACTGTATGGTTCAAACACACAGAGCAGAGGTTACCTTAACTACTGTATGGTTCAAACACACAGACCAGAGGTTACCTTAACTACTGTATGGTTCAAACACACAGACCAGAGGTTACCTTAACTACTGTATGGTTCAAACACACAGAGCAGAGGTTACCTTAATTACTGTATCGTTCAAACACACAGAGCAGAGGTTACATTAACTACTGTGTGGTTCAAACACACAGACCAAACGTTTCATTAACTACTGTATGGTTCAAACACACAGACCAGAGGTTACATTAACTACTGTATGGTTCAAACACTGAGCAGAGGTTACCTTAACTACTGTATGGTTCAAACACACAGACCAGAGGTTACATTAACTACTGTATGGTTCAAACACACAGACCAGAGGTTACATGAACTACTGTATGGTTCAAACACACAGACCAGAGGTTACATTAATTACTGTATGGTTCAAACACACAGACCAGAGGTTACCTTAACTACTGTATGGTTCAAACACACAGAGCAGAGGTTACATTAACTACTGTATGGTTCAAACACACAGACCAGAGGTTACCTTAACTACTGTATGGTTCAAACACACAGACCAGAGGTTACCTTAACTACTGTATGGTTCAAACACACAGCACACAGACAGAGCAGAGGTTACATTAACTATAGTTTCCATGGATCAGTTGGCTGGAGAAGGTTATGAGATTTAAATGTTATTGTTATTGTCACATACACCGGATAGGTGCAGTGTAAAGCGTTGTTTTCCAGGGTCAGCCATAGTAGTACGGAGAAAATTAGGGTGAAGTGCCTTGCTCAAGGGCACACCGACCAATTTTCCACCTTGTCAGCTCGGGTATTGGAACCAGATTTAACGGCAAGGCTACCTGCTGCCCTGTTTGATGTCTGCATGGGCACCTGTTGTTTAGTTAGGACCAGGGGTTTTCACTGACCACATGACCGTGACCAGGTCACCACAACCCTGACCAGGAAACACTGTGTCCTGGACTGTACGGTTAAAAGTCAATCTTGGTCAGGTCAAAACACCGTCGGTCCTGTACTGCACGAATAAACCACCATCTCATTATCGTACTATGACGAGAGAGACGTTGAACCTGCTTCCAAGCCCCCGAGCATTAGAGAAACACAATGAAACATCAATCAATCAACTCGGTCAAAAGACGGCGCTTGCGTTGATGATGAGGGTGAAGCACCGCTCAGTAGTGCGATCCAAACTGTATGAGTAGCAGATGGCCAGAACAGTGAGCGGGCAACAGCATCAGAAAAAGAGGGAGATCTACACATCAAACTGTCAAAGGGGCACCAACCGGGGAGAAATGTGTCCGTTTCAGAGATGAGAGGAGCGAGGGAGAGGACGAAAGAGGAGTGTGTGTCAGAGACAGAGAGACGCAGAGAGACTCCCTGTCAGTGGATGGTTTTGTATTTGCATTTCTAAGGAAGAGGGAGTGATATCTGGAACCTGTGAGAGAGAGAATGTGTGTGTCTGTGTGTCAGTGTGTGTGTGTGTGTGTGCAGTCTACTTCTGTGTGTCAGTGTGGGTGTGTGTGTGTGCAGTCTACTTCTGTGTGTGTGTGTGTGTGTGTGTGTGTGCAGTCTACTTGTGTGTGTGTGTGTGTGTGTGTGTGCAGTCTACTTCTGTGTGTGTGTGTGTGCAGTCTACTTCTGTGTGTGTGTGTGTTGGTGTGCAGTGTGTGTGTGTGTGTGTGTATGTAGTCTACTTTGTGTGTGTGTGTGTGTATGTAGTCTACTTCTGTGTGTGTGTGTGTGTGTGTGTGTGTGTGTGTGTGTGTGTGTGTGTGTGTGTGTGTGTGTGTGTGTGTGAGTGAGTGTGTGCGGTCTACTTATGTGCCAGTGTGTGTGTGTGCGCGGTCTACTTCTGTGTGTCAGTGTTTGTGTCTCACACACATGCTCTCTCCACAGTACAGTGATCCTCCCATTGATTCCCCCACAACATTCCAAACTCCTTACCAGCTAAACATAAAGGGAATCTTCCGCAACCCTAAACTCTTGCCTTCACTGATTTCTGCTATACCCCACTGGGCGGAAGGAATCTCCCATTCTTCTCATGTATTTTCCCTCATCAATTTCCACTGTGTCCATTTCCTCCTACTAGAAGAGGACGAAGTAGAGACCACTCCTGAGACAACAGGGCTGTGTCTGCTATCACTCCCGTCGCTTGAATCCATTTTCGTTCGCATCGATTGGCTAAAACCTCGGACCTACTGTGCCGACCGAGTCCCTATTGGATAGCTGACCTGTGAGTGGTCTGGGTGAGTGGTCTGAGGGTGTGTGTGTGTGTGCGTGCGTGCGTGTGTGTGTTGGCCCAGCGTGACAGATGGAGACACAAGGCTAATGGACATGGTGATGGAGGTGGGCTACAGTCAATTTCCTCTCTCTACAGAACACGCTGATGTTTTAGATTTGATTGAGCAGACCCTCCTATCCCGGGGGACTTACAATAAGTGCATTTGGAAAAGGAAGATGATATGAATGACCGCATACTGTAATACGAGCAAATAAAACAAACTCATTTGAAGTAACAATCACAACGCTAGCATGACAGAGAGAAAGGGAGAGAGAGAGAGAGTGTGTCTCCATGCATGTGTGTTTTGGAGCTCAGACAGCGAACACCACACACACGCACACACACACACACACAGAGAGACACACACACATGATACAGACACAACATGTTCCTCTGGCTAGCTCATCTATTTCCCTACAGACTCAAAGACACCACTGTTGAATATACTACAAACACTGAAGTCTTTAACAAGCCTCTCGCGCAATGCAAAGCCCTAACAGCATGTCATGTGCTGGGATGAGAGGGTCATTTGTATAGCGTGAGACAGGATGCTGATCTGCTGTCTATAACCTACTATCTCCAGGCCCTGTTATGCAGTAGATATAGTTCTGAGAGCTCTTGTTAGGAAGAGGAGGGGATGTGAGTCTAATACTGTAAGTCTCTGTCTGACTCTCATCCTTGAGAGTGAGAGGAGATAAAGGTGGCTGACTTCTGTATGAGTGTGTGTGTGTGTGTGTGTGTGTGTGTGTGTGTGTGTGTGTGTGTGTGTGTGTGTGTGTGTGTGTGTGTGTGTGTGTGTGTGTGTGTATGCCTCTGCAATTTGATGGGATTCCTGAAGGAGGTTTCGCCGCAGACAAGATGAGCTGCGACTGTCTCCCTCCTCCACCTCTTCCCCCACACTCGTCCGTCCGGCCCTGAATGGCAGGATTGAGCTCCTCCCCCGTCATCAATCCCCCTCCCCATCCAACCAACATATCCCCCAACTCTCTCTGTCCTTCTCATCGCTCACACTCCCATGTAGCCTATTTCACATAACAACCAAAGAAAAACTAAAGTACTGTTCTTTACTTTACTGTACTGTTAAACACAACATTCTTGCAGTACTGCATGTACTGTATGTATAAAAATAAACCAACATTTTGTCAGAGTATGAGCCTAATGGAAGTATTGAGACATGAAAGAGCATAAGCCTTAAGCTTTAATAATACATTATATAAGGCTTGGTGGTACTGAGTCCCATAGGAGCGTCTGTATGGAGTGGGGTACACTTTGTCGAACATAATGTGTGGTGTGTGTGTGTGTGTGTGTGTGTGTGTGTCTACACGTCTGTGCAGTAGAGTGGAACTTCTGTTTGATTTGTTGTGCGAGGGTAAAGGTGAACTCTATCCCCCAGACTGGTTTGAGAACAGATGTCCTTCATAACTCCAGTTTTAGAAAATAGGAAAGATAGGAAAGGTGTATAAAAGATCTGATGGCCGTGGTTACGAAGCATCTGCACCTGTTCTTTTGAGGCAATAAAAGACTGCCCCTCCCTTTGAGTTGTATTGCCTCGATATTAAAATAAATAGGTGAAAACATCACAGCACATCCGACGCTAAGTAAGTGGCATGGGAAATAGAGGGTCTGCATCGCAAATTGTACCCTATCCCCTATACGGTGCACTATTTTTGAGCAGAGCCCTATGGGCCTGGGTCAAAAGTAGTGCACTAAAAAGGGAATAGGGTGCCATTTGGGAGACACACTGGGAGAGCAGACAGCGTGTGAGGGCAGCAGGCCTCAATCAAACTAGATGATTTATGAATCAAATCAATCCTGCATAACACTCGGATTCCATTTCCTGTCTTCTGCATTATCAGTCAAACCTGAACCAACTGTTAATGATGAATATCATATATAATAATATGAATATCATAATATGACACATCCACAACGCGTTGAGAAATGGCTCCTGTCGGCTACAGAGCTGTGACCCTTTCTCATTACGCTCCGCGGGACTTCAATCAAGCATTTGTTAGCCCTAAGATGGCTATCTGTCTCCGATATACAGTGGGGCAAAAAAGTATTTAGTCAGCCACCAATTGTGCAAGTTCTCCCACTTAAAAAGATGAGAGAGGCCTGTAATTTTCATTATAGGTACACTTCAACTATGACAGACAAAATGAGAAAAAAAATCCAGAAAATCACACTGTAGGATTTTTAATGAATTTATTTGCAAATTATGGTGGAAAATAAGTATTTGGTCACCTACAAACAAGCAAGATTTCTGGCTCTCACAGACCTGTAACTTCTTCTTTAAGAGGCTCCTCTGTCCTCCACTCGTTACCTGTATTAAATGGCACCTGTTTGAACTTGTTATCAGTATAAAAGACACCTGTCCACAACCTCAAAGAACAGTCACACTCCAGGATTTGGATTTGAGAGATAAGAGAGCATATCTTGAATAATGACACCATATTTAACAACATCAATGCTGTAAGCCTGTCGACCATACAACGCATCCTCCAACGGCACAGAGTGACGATGAAACAACTTTACAAGGTGCAATTTGAGAGAAACTCTGACAGAGTCAAGAATATGCGACATGACTTTGTAGAGGTATGTATGCAACACTACTTCCAGTACTTCAGACATACCATATTTACTCATCTGTATATCCTTTTGTCTGTTACAGAGAATATTGGAGTTGGATGCCCATGTAATTCGCCATGAATTTATTTATGTGGATGAGGTTGGCTTCAACCTCACCAAAACCAGGCTCCGCGGAAGGAATGTAATAGGACAGAGGGCAATTACCAATGTCCCTGGACAGCGTGGGGGTAATATAACTATGTGTGCTGCCATCACTCAAAATGGGGTCCTCCATCACAATGCCACACTGTCCGTACAACACCGGCCATATGCTCACTTCTCTGGATGCAATTTACACAATGTTTGTCCCTGATCCAGATCAGGAGCCTGCTAGATTGGTGGTTTTATGGGACAATGTTAGTTTTCACCGGGCTGTTCTGGTCCAAAACTGGTTTGCCAACAATCCACCATTTGTTGTTTTGTACCTACCCCCATATTCACCTTTTCTAAATCCCATAGAGGAATTCTTCTCAGCCTGGCACTGGAAAGTGTATGATCGTCAACCCTATGCCCGCATGCCGCTTCTCCAGGCAATGGAGGACACATGTGGGGACATAGAGGTTGCCTCTGTCCAAGGTTGGATACGCCATGCTAGGAGATACTTCCCTCCATGTGGGGACATAGAGGTTGGATACGCCATGCTAGGAGATACTTCCCTCCATGTGGGGACATAGAGGTTGCCTCTGTCCAAGGTTGGATACGCCATGCTAGGAGATACTTCCCTCCATGTGGGGACATAGAGGTTGCCTCTGTCCAAGGTTGGATACGCCATGCTAGGCGATACTTCCCTCCATGTGGGGACATAGAGGTTGCCTCTGTCCAAGGTTGGATACGCCATGCTAGGCGATACTTCCCTCCATGTGGGGACATAGAGGTTGCCTCTGTCCAAGGTTGGATACGCCATGCTAGGCGATACTTCCCTCCATGTGGGGACATAGAGGTTGCCTCTGTCCAAGGTTGGATACGCCATGCTAGGAGATACTTCCCTCCATGTGGGGACATAGAGGTTGCCTCTGTCCAAGGTTGGATACGCCATGCTAGGAGATACTTCCCTCCATGTGGGGACATAGAGGTTGCCTCTGTCCAGGGTTGGATACACCATGCTAGGAGATACTTCCCTCCATGTGGGGACATAGAGGTTGGATACGCCATGCTAGGAGATACTTCCCTCGATGTTTGGCAAGAGAAAACGTATCTTGTGATGTGGGAAAAGTATTGTGGCCAGACCCAGGCCAGAGAAGAGATGAAGCGTAGCTATGTGTGACCCATTATGATTCCAGGATGGCACAGTGAGCGACTGGCATTGCCAGGGTTGTTTGTTTAGAGCGGACATGGGCATGGGGTTTGCGTTACGACAAGGGAGGGACACAAACACACTCGTTTAAAATGA
This sequence comes from Oncorhynchus tshawytscha, assembly GCF_018296145.1. NCBI lineage: Eukaryota > Metazoa > Chordata > Actinopteri > Salmoniformes > Salmonidae > Oncorhynchus > Oncorhynchus tshawytscha. The sequence continues at coordinate 9,192,311 of NC_056460.1, read as the reverse complement.
AATGGCAGAGGGCCAGGACACAAATGTCCAATGACACTCAGGGGCACCCGATCGTCCATTGTCCTCCTTTTCTCTGGGCTGGAGTCCAATCAGCAAGCCCCTATGAATGCGCACTGTGACCACATAGCAGGCCTATGTGACGGCGGTAGTGAGTTCGGCTTTGGTGGATACAGATAGGGGTAATATGGAGAAGTGCTCTGATGCTGATCATTATTCTGTGAGAATCCAAGGTCACACATGTCTACAGAGGCCAAACATCTCTCAGTACATGTAAAACCTTGGATAACATCTACATTATGTGAATTAAGATGGGGGTTGCTCTCTCTCTCTGTACTCAAAGAAGAAAGGGATATGGGTGTGTGTGGGGTTGTCAGCTGGCTAAGCGTCTGTACAGGGTGAAGGGTCTCCTACCACAGTGGCAGCAGTTCAGGGTGATGAGATGAGCCATGGGTGTGTGTGTGTAAGAAAGAAAGAAAGAAAGAAAGAAAAAGAAAGAGAAAGAGAAAGAAAGAAAGAAAGAAAGAAAGAAAGAAAGAAAGAGAGAGAGAGAGAGAGAGAGAGAGAGAGAGAGAGAGAGAGAGAGAGAGTGTGTGTATGTGTGTGTGACTGTTTGTGTGAGCGACCATGTCTGTGCATATGTGAGCAGCAACAGGGGCCAGGGGCACTCCCATCAGGCCTGTCAGCAGGCTGTCATATCGTCCCCTCGGCTGACTAGAGGACAGGGTCACGCAGATTGGGGAGGGAGGGAGGAAGGAAGGGGGGGAGTAGCCACGAAAGTCTGACTGTGACAGCACTGTGGTATATATAGGGCTTGTGTATATATAGTATATATAGACGTGTGTGTATGTGTGCGCACTTGCGTATGTGTATCGCATGTTCTCTCTCTCTCTCTCTCTCTCTCTCTCTCTCTCGCTCACACACACACACACACACACACACACACACACACACACGCACGCCCTGTAGGGACAAGCAGGCGCATGCTGGAGCAGATGATTAGATGATTACATGGATGGTTTGAGTGTCTGATTGCTGCTCTGCTGTCTTCCCTCCCCTGATGGAGGGTGTGATGCAACTGGATGTTGTGGAACAAATCAGTGAAATGACACGCTGCTAATTAGTGCTAGTTTATGCCGTGTGTGTGTGTGTGCAGCCATGCATCCGTGTATGTCTATGTGTGTGTGCGTGTGCAGCCGTGCATGGGTATATGTTTATGTGTGTGTGTGTGCGGATGCATATGTGTATCTCACTGCTCTCAAATGTGTGTGTGTGTGTGTGTGTGTGTGTGTGTCACACAGCTCCAAACATCCAGTAAATCCCAGCTCTGAGCCATGGCAGTGTGTCTGAGATAAGGGAGATGCTAAAGCCATTAACTCCAGCCAGAGGAGGAAGAGAGGAGCGCTAGATGAATCCAAGAGAGGAGAGGGAGGAGGGGAAACCTTCTCCGCCTCCTCTGTCAGAGGGAGTGAAGGGGTAAACTGTCTGACTGGTTCCTAGAGTAACAGAGTGGGCGAGAGATAGAGGGAGGAGAGAGAGAGAACGGTGGAGACCGCAATACAGAGAGACAGGGAAGGGAAAAGGGGGATCCTTAGTCAGTTGGACAACTGAAATGTGTCCTCTGCATTTAACCCCTCTGAATCAGAGAGGTGCGGAGGGCCTCCTTAATCGACGCCCACGTCATTGGGAAAGAGAGAAAGAGTGATGTAAATGAGCTCACTTGGATTCATGATGACGGCAAGTGAGGTGGAGGTAGAGCGAGGGTGAGACGGAAAGGAAAAACAAGTTAGAGAGACACTTTTCACGCCTGCTGGGGTTCCGGTCGGTCCTCTGGGCATGTGATTCTCCCTCTCTCTTCCACGCTCTCTCTCACCCCTCCAACACTCCTCCACAAACAGACCTTTTCTCTCTCTCCTCTGACAGCTTACTAATGAGAGACCTGACACACTGAGACCGATAGAGAAGGAGACTGTTCTGACTGAGCTCAGCTTTCCTCCTGCATGTGCATCCATCTATAATGCTCCTGCTTCTGCTTTATCTCCACTTTGGCTAAGCACTGTTTTACACGTCAGCAAATTCAGTTGTTTCACTAAAATTCACATTCAATTATGACAAATAATTTCTCCATTGGTTGTGAAAGGGGAGAGAACACCCACACATTGGTGTACACACACACACACACACACACACACACACACACACACACACACACACACTGGTGTATACACACACACAAACATTTTTAATATATGCACATGCAGTTACGCACGCGCACACACACACACACACACACACACACACACACACACACACACACACACACACACACACACACTGGTGTATACACACACACAAACATTTTTAATATATGCACATGCAGTTACGCACGCGCACACACACACACACACACACACACACGCACACACACACAGAGCTTGGCTGCTGACAGGGTACGGTACAAACAAGAGTAATAATTACTATGTATTGATTGGTGATGGAGAGAGAGAGAGAGAGAGAGAGAGATTATATACTGGTTGGAGAGTGGAATTATACTGACCGGGGGGACTGAGGCAAGCCCTCTAGAATCCCATGTAGACACACAACTGGTGAACAGGCCGAGGGTGAGGATCAAACATATGTGGAGAGACTATGCACTTTAGCCAGCAAGTATAGGTGTGGCGGTGACGAACAAGCACAACATACAAAACACATTGTGTTCTATTACTAGGAGGATGGGAGTTATTCCTGAACACAAGCATGAGCAGGAAAAACTGGGTCATTAGGTATTTCACACAGCACATTCTGTACACTGACACGGACAGATACATCCAATGTGGTAAACATGCCAATTTCCCCTTTTAGGTTATCTGAAGAGTGGAAAGATCTAATAATCTAATACAAAAGCACAGACTGCCATTATGTTCTGCATCTCTATCGCACATGATTCAATTACAGCCTCCTCAGTTAGCTGCACAAACAAGAGAGAGAGGAAGATTGAGAGAGATAAATAAATAAAAAGGGAGTGAAAGAAAAGGACAGAGACACATACTGTGGACACAAGAGTTCAGAAGAGAGAGAGAGAAATAATGGGAAAGAAAGAGAGGGCGATGTATTTCCTCTTAGTAAAATCAACCCCTCATCCCACTCAACTTCATTTCAAGCCTGGCTGCACCAAAATGGGCCAATTTGCCCCTAGTGAGGATATAGAAAACTCTAGCCCTAGTTTGACCTGATTTTGAAGGACCTTTTCTCTCCAAGCCAAAGGAAAACATGGAACATCGTCAGTATCCATCATTAGTTTTCAGAAGGAAAATGAAAATGAGATGACAATATTTCAATTTTCGTGGCAGTGCGCAGGAAAGACGGGACGGCCCTCCAGGAGCGACGGGAAGGAAGGCAACATTCCGGACGCGGTATTCCGACGGTAATAGTATGTCAAATTAAGTGCCAATTATTCAGTTATTATCTGCCACAGGGCAGTTGTCTGAATGGATGGTTATGAGGCTATCATGCTAGCTCACATTGAGGTATGTGATTGTTTCACTTCTTAGGGTTAGGCCCCTTTTTTCTCCATTTCCGCCTGAATGACGTGCCCAAAGTAAACTGCCTGTAGCTCAGGCCCTGAAGCGAGGATATGCATAGAATTGGTACCATTGGAAAAAATACACGTTGGAGTTTGTAGACATTTTTTTAAATGTAGGAGAATATAACACAATCGATATGGTAGGAGAAAATCCAAATCCAAAGAAAAACCAACCCAAATTTATTTTGAGAGAGAGAGAGACCATCCTCTTAGAAATGCAAAAGAAAGGCCATATTGTAAAATCCTATGGCTTCCATGTGGTGTCTATGTTCAAGGTTTCAGGCTTGTAACAAAAAATAAGAAATAACAGTTTTAGTAGGACACAGTCTTGGAAATCCGTGTTTGCGCTCGCCATGAAGATACTTCACACCTGCTAAAATCAGTTTCCTTTTGAACAAACTTATTACCGAAATAAATATTGTAGTTTGATTACATTTTAGGTTATCTGAGGAGTAAATAGATATGTATTTTGAGTTGTTGAAACAAAGTTTAGGGGTAGATTTTTGGATTCCTTTCTCTGCAAGTTGAATGAGTGGATTACTCAAATCGGTGGTGCCAACTAAACTGACTTTTCGGGATTTAAAGAAGGATTTTATCTAACAAAACGACACTACATGTTATAGCTGGGACCCTTTGGATGACAAATTAGAGGAAGATTTTCAAAAAGTAAGTGAATATTTCATCTTTATATGTGAATGTATGAAACGTGCCGGTGGAAAAATATTTTGATGTGGGGCGCCGTCCTCAAACAATCACATGGCATGTTTTTGCTGTAATAGCTACTGTAAATCGGACAGTGCAGTTAGATTAACAAGAATTTAAGCTTTCAGCCAATATAAGACAATTATATATACCTAAATGTTTAAAATCCATAATATTTATTAGAATTTATTTTAATTGCGCGCCCTCCAGTTTCACCTGAAGTTGTCTCGCTAGCGGCACCCCGATCCTTAAGAAGTTCACATTCACAAATCAGCTACACTTCCTAATCCTAACTTTGGACATTTGGAAGAAACTCTTAACTGATCTCAGATCAGTATCTATGGGGCAACTTATGTGATTTTGACAGCAGGGCAGCCTTTACTTCTCTGTACCCAATTAGTGTCTAGAGCCAACTGTAGCAGCATTTGCACTGTTTGAGCTTTTAAATGAGTGGGGTTTGATGTAACTGGCCTTTAGAAGGGATCTCTGTTCCCTTTAGCTATGGCTGTAGCTCTAGCACAACACCACAGGGCTCCACAGAAACACTTTACACATAACTCATCATTGATTTGGCAGGACTGAAATCTCATCCTTTCTTGGTCTATCTTATCGAATTTCTCTCTCACCAGCTCACCCCTTATATCCTTCTCGCTATATACCTCTCTCTCTTTCCCATCCTTCGTTTCCCTCCCTTTCTCTTTCGAACCCCCCCTCTCATCTAGGTTCAGAGACTGCATGGCTTTTTCGCTCTCCTTCTCCTCTCTCTTGTGTGCACTCTCTCTCTCACCAGCTCACCCCTTATATCCTTCTCGCTATATACCTCTCTCTCTTTCCCATCCTTCGTTTCCCTCCCTTTCTCTTTCGAACCCCCCCTCTCTCATCTAGGTTCAAAGACTGCATGGCTTTTTCGCTCTCCTTCTCCTCTCTCTCTAGCCCACTCTCTCTCTCTCTCCTCCCTCCGGCCCCCTCTCTTTTCCGTCAGATGAGAAATACAGCTCTGTGAGAAGCAGGCGTTTGATGAACGGCACTACTACTGATCTCCCTGGTTTCTGCAGTGCTCGCCATGTCTGTAGGCGCCTGGAACCCGTTCACCACCAGGCCCTGGCTGCCCGGTCTGGGAGAGAGAGATGAGCGAGAGAAAGACAGAGATACAAAGACAAAGCGAGAGACAGAGGGAGAGAGAGACAGACAAAGAGAGAGAGAAAGACAGAGAGAGAGGAAAAGAGAAAATACAAGATCTTGCTATGGCCAATAACATCCCTGTTAGTAATCCGTATACAGGTGCACCTTGTGCTGGGGACAATAAAAGCCCCCTCTAAAATGTGTAGTTTTGGTCATACAACACAATCTCACAGATGTGTCAAGTTTTGAGGGAGCGTGGAATTGGCATGCTGACTGCAGGAATGCCCACCAAAGCTTTTGCCAGAGAATTTAATGTTCATTGTCATGGACTCCAATCACCCAAGTCATATACTGTTTTCTCTACTACTGCATGGCAATTAGTACCGGAGTGCAAAGTCTAGGTCTAAAAGGCTCCTTAACAGCTCCTTAACAGAAGCCATAAGACTTAATTAATCAAATGTCCACCCGGACTATTTGTATTGACCCCCCTTTGTTTTTACCTCGGCTAACCTGTACCCCTGCACATTGACTCAGTACCGGTACACCCTGTATATAGCCTCGCTATTGTTATTTTATTGTGTTCACAGTCTACACCTGTTGTATTCGGCGCATGTGACAAATACAATTTGATTTAATTTGATTTCATTCTCTACCATGAGCCGCCTCACTTACTGAACGTCGTTTTAGAGAATTTGTCAGTACGTCCAACCTGCCTCACAATCTCAGACCACGTGTAACAACGTCAGCCCAGGACTTCCATATATGGCTTCTTCACCTGCGGAATGTTCTGAGATGAGCCACACGGACAGCTGATGAAACTGAGGAGTAATAAAGTCCGTAATAAAGTCCTTTTGTGGGGAAAAACTAATTCTGATTGTCTGGCCCTGGCTCCCCAGTGGGTGGGCCTATGTCCTTCCAGGCCCACCCATGGCTGCGCCCCTGCCCAGTCATGTGAAATCAATAGATTAGGGTCTAATTTATTTATTTCAATTTACCAATTTCCTTATATGAACAGTAACTCAGTAAAATTATTGAAATTGTTGCATGTTGCGTTTATATTTTTGTTCAGTATAGATTCTGAACCCGAAGAGAGGAAGGATTATGAGAGAGAGAGTGAAAGGAAGAAAGACAAATAAATAACAATATATATCAATCGATCCCAGAGCCAACAACTAGCCCCTGAAACCTATGGTGGAGAAATTACAAGATTATGCTCTAATGCTGTTATTGCATCAAATGGTAATTTTATTCAACAGAGTAAGGGATTGTTAGAACGCTCATCTGTGTGTGTTCTACTGAGGATGGGCCTCTAGAAGATTTACGTTGTCTTTGGGTGATACAGCATTCCAGAGCATGAGTTAATGTTTCTGTTCTTAAAGTTACCATGGAGAGATGACTCCAGGGCCAGACCCTGGTCTCTACACAATGAGATACTGTCTGCTGTGAATTATAAGTATCTTTCATACTAATCTTAACCTTGTGACCCATTCCATACATCTGTTGTTTGTCATGTAGCCTGAAGGGGGTGTATCTTGGCTATAAAATACCGTTGTCCCTGAGGGTGATAGGTCGACCAGCCATCATTAACGTAGAGACTCAATCGATTAACTTTATATATGTGTGTGTTGTATTGACCTGCTCCCGTATTAATAAGTGAATAAAGATGTATTTTAGGTATAACTCAGACTTGTGTGATGAGTTTGTCTCTCCTCATTTGATAGTAAAGAAATTAACCACAACATTTGGCGACGGGGATGGGGATGTGAATCTTCACTTAGTGACCGTTCCTGACGACCTGGGTAAATCGTGCACGAGGGATCCCTCAAACTTGGGATCTCAGAGAGAACACACTTCGGGAACAGAGCAGATGGACCAACCCATGATCTGAGAGGCAGCGAGCCTAGTGGATACCACATGTCAAACTTTTTTAAAAGAAAGAGGTGAGTGAAACACGCAAAGTCGAGTTTTTAAGAAAAGCCTCTGTTACGTAGACTCTGAGTGTGTATTCCTGTGTGAAGGGTGCACCTTGGAGGTGTTAACAGGGCCTAGTCAGTGGAGGATGACCTGAGAGTTAGTCGACTCGAAGACACCTATCATTGGTCGGTTTCGAGCGACCTAGAGCCGTCCTGACACTGAATTGATCACAGTGGGGATTAGTGCGGTCTGTAGGGGTGAGGGGCCAAGGTGACTGTGGATTCTGTGTGAAGCATGGTACCTGATAAAACCCTATTGGAAGAAGGACCTCATTCTGAAAAGTGTCTGTGTGACTAAGTGACCCTCAGAAGTGGTGAATTCCAATTATTTGAAATGTGCTTGCCAGGTATGCCCTGGGTTTGGTCATTTAGTGTTAAACATCTAGAATCTGTGTGAACTAGTTAAGACCATTTATGATATAGTATAAGATAGTAAGTTGCACCTGTAATTGTTTTAAACCTGTACCCCAATTTAGAAGTATTGAAAGATGTACATGTATGAGTTACATTATCCTAGGAACTAACCATTACATAGAAATGACAAAATATTCCTGCAGGTAAAAAAAAAGATATATATTGTTGAAAAACAACTAATTGATTAGGTATGTTTGGGAATAGCATTATGTGAATGTGATATGCGAGTTGCGTGAGTGTGTAAATAAGATACAGACATTTGCATAATAAGATGATTGAAAATTGGTTCATAAGTGTTGATATAACGTTGTCTTTGGGTTCCGTTCCTTCACTGCCCATCATAGAATATGACGGGGTGGTATTGAGAGCGGGATGATATTCTAGAAAGCAGCGGAAGGTCTATAGTTCCTGGGAGGCTTGATTTTTGCGGTGGTTTCTGGGAGGTTAGAGAACCGTTGAGAATCCCATGACGGGCCAGTCATTGTCCCGGAAACAAACGTTTCTTTTTTTGGTTCCACTGGGAATATGTTTTGAAGTCTTGTCTCAGAAACTGATGCTGTAAAGTCACATAATCTGCTTTTATTAAAAAGCGCAAGATCTGTTTCCAAGTCAATGTCGATTTAACTCGATGATTGCTAATCTATTCCTTTTGCGCATGTGAGAATCTCTGCGGAGAAACACTTGGACCTTTTATTGAGGCTATTTTCTGGGAATTGTGTGGTTATTATGTGCCAGAGGTTATGACTACAGACAATTGTAATTGGGTTATTTGTGGGGTTTCTTCGTCATTTCAATCGCATTGGGTGTATGGTATTGACTCAAATCTGGGTTTCTGATTGTAATTCAACTATCGGTATGTTATGCCTGGACGGATACGGCCGCTAGTGTTTGTTAGGTAGGTTTTAACAGATAGCTTAGTTCAAATTGAAAGGCTAATGTATTCAACATAAATAGCGAGTCGATTTCGATGTAATACGTTGTCTGTTGCCTAAATGGTCAGCTGGAATAACATATTGAGAATGGATCAAAGAAGAGACGGTTACCTAAACTAAAATTAATTCTAATAATAGCGGATAGGTAATAGCGATGGATAACTAAACATGGGTATTAAGTATTGCATGATAAAACTAGGCTATAATAGAAGTTGTGGGTGGTAAATGGCTGTACTATTGTGCTCACCAAAATTTTTGTTTTTTTCTTCTTATGGATTGACTGATGTATTTTATACATTTGGCGCATTACACGTTACATTTAAAGTCTTGCACATTTCATAAGTGTGAAGCCGAAAGAGAAGAGACCGTTGTCAAGTTTGTTTTTAACCTTACGATAGAGGTAAATGCTGAATGTTGTTGAGAATGGGTTATACATCATTTATTCCTACTGGTAAAAATACAAGAGCTGGGGAAAGTGAGTCGTGCTCACTGGGCTATATCGGGCTGTAAGGGATCCTGTGAGACATTTGCAGTAGAGGTCTAAATAGTTGCATCGGAAACATTCTGTGATCATTTCTGATTACTGTTGTAGGGTTTTATAGATCGGTAACACCAATGAATTTGAGTAGAAAGTTAATGTATTCTAACATTATAATCTGTTTCCATTACGTGGAACGATGTCTGGGCAGTGGATATCAGTTTGAGTTTGAGTTCCTTTTTATTTTTACATTGACAGAGCACATTAATCAACGTTTCAGTAAAAGTGCCGGTTTTAGCCAGCCGGCTAATTTTCAACCACAGTCCCTGGGCAGGTTATTAAAAACAATTACAATAACAATACAGTGATCAATACAATCAAGGAGCAGTGAGCACACGCAGAGCAACATAGAACAAACAACATGTACAGTGGCTTCTGCCCCCCTCAAAGTCAATACTTTGTAGAGGTACCTTTTCCAGCAATTACAGCTGCAAGTCTCTTGGAGTATGTCTCTATAAGATTGGCACATCTAGCCACTGGGATTTTTGCCCATTCTTCAAGACAAAACTGCTCCAGCTCCTTCAAGTTGGATGGGTTCCGCTGGTGTACAGCAATCTTTAAGTCATACCACAGATTCTCAATTGGATTGAGGTCTGGACTTTGACTAGGCCATTCCAAGACATTTAAATGTTTTCCATTAAACCACTCGAGTGTTGCTTTAGCAGTGTGCTTAGGGTCATTGCCCTGCTGGAAGGTGAACCTCCGTCCCAGTCTCAAATCTCTGGAAGACTGAAACAGGTTTCCCTCAATAATTTCCCTCTATTTAGCGCCATCCATCATTCCTTCAATTCTGACCAGTTTCCCAGTCCCTGCTGATGAAAAACACCCCCACAGCATGATTCTGCCACTACCATGCTTCACTATGGGGATGTAGTCTCGGGGTGATGAGAGGTGTTGGGTTTGACCCAGACATAACGTTTTCCTTGATGGCCAAAGAGCGCAATATTTGTCTCATCTGACCAGAGTACCTTCTTTCATATGTTGGGGAGTCTCCCACATGCCTTTTGGCAAACACCAAATGTGTTTGCTTATTTTTTTCTTTAAGCAATGGCTTTGTCTGGACACTCTTCCGTAAAGCCCAGCTCTGTGGAGTGTACGGCTTATTGGACAGATACTCCAATCTCCGTTATGGAGCTTTGCAGCTCCTTCAGGGTTATCTTTGGTCTCTTTGTTGCCTCTCTGATTAATGCCCTCCTTGCCTGGTCTGTGAGTTTTGGTGGGCGGCCCTCTCTTGGCAGGTTTGTTGTGGAGCCATATCCTTTCCATTCTTTAATAATGGATTTAATGGTGCTCAGTGGGATGTTAAAAGTTTTTATATTTTTTTGTAACCCAACCCTGATCTGTACTTCTCCACAGCTTTGTCCCTGACCTGTTTGGAGAGCTCCTTGGTCTTCATGGTGCCCCTTGTTTAATGGTGTTGCAGACTCTGGGGCAATTCAGAACAGGTGTGTATATACTGAGATCATGTGACAGATCATGTGACACTTAGTGTTACGGTTTTCTTCGGGTGAAAGAGAGTCGGACCAAAATTTCAGCGTGGTTAATTCGATACATCTTTAATGAAGATGAAACACAAACAATACAAAAACAATAAACGTACCGTGAAAACCGAAACAGCCTAAACTGGTGCAAACTAACACAGAGACAGGAACAATCACCCACGAAACACTCAAAGAATATGGCTGCCTAAATATGGTTCCCAATCAGAGACAACAATAATCACCTGCCTTTGATTGAGAACCGCCTCAGGCAACCATAGACTATGCTAGAAAACCCCACTAAGCCACAATCCCAAAAACTATGAAAAACCCCCATACACAAACACACCACAAAATAAACCCATGTCACACCCTGGCCTGACCAAATAAAGAAAGAAAACACAAAATACTAAGACCAGGGCGTGACACTTAGATTGCACACATCTGGACTTTATTTAACTAATTATGTGACTTCTGAAGGTAATTGGTTTCACCAGATCATTTTCATATCAAAGGGGGTGAAAACGTATGCACACACCACTTCTCCTTTTATTTATTTTTGGAATTTTTTTGAAACAAGTCATTTTTTTCATTTCACTTCATCAATTTGGACTATTTTGTGTATGTCCATTGCATGATATCCAAATAAAAATCCATTTCAATTACAGGTTGTAATGCAACAAAATAGGAAAATGCCAAGGGGGCTGAATACTTTTGCAAGGCATTGTAGCACTCAAAAAGCAACAAAACAAAATCCATAAAATCAACAGTGTTTCCATGCCTCACCAGCTACAGACAACATGGAAAGTGGCCATACACAGCTAGGGATTCTTTTCACAAGTGTGATTGGCCTCTAGCTATGTCTTCATGTTATTTTTTGAAAGTGTGATAGGTGGTACAGTTGTGTGTGTCTGATGGCAGGGTATTCCAGACATGGGAAGCTCTCACAGAGAAAGCAGATTGACTAAAGATGCTTTTCCATAAGGTACCTTGTGGATCTGCTGTCATAGATTTGGGTTTTCTGTTTAACAAAAGTACTGAGTGGAGGGGGAGACGGGCCATTTAGGATCTTGAATACAAGACATGCGTCAGTGTATTGCAGAAGATTTTTCCAACTCAGGAGCTCATGCTTTCTGAGGATGTAACAGTGATGGTGGCTATTGGGCTTCCTATCAAGCACTTTGAGAGCCTGTTTGTAGACAGACTGAATAGGTCTTAATGTTGTACAGCAAGCTAGGGCCCAACTAGTCAAGCAGTATGTTAAGTGGGGGAGTATCATAGATTTGAAGTACAGTTTTGCTACCTCTGTAGTCAAACAATTTCAAATATATTGGAAATGAGCTAGGTTGAATTTGGTTATTTGAGTTACCTTTTCACCTGCTTTTTAAAAGAGAAGTTGGAATCAAGTATGATGCCAAGGTACTTAAATTTGGATACCAGCTGAAGCTTTTCCCCTGACACATAGACATCTGGCTCAGCGGCGAGGAATATGCAGACCGTTTTTTTTTAACATTGAGTTGCAAACACGAGTCACTGAGCCACTTTGTAACCTGGACCATTACAGTAGTGAGTTCTTGTGCAGCTTGTTGTTTGCTCTTTGCACATATATCACTGTATCATCTGCATACATTTAAACTTCAGACCCAATACAGACAGAAGGCAGATCATTAATGTTCAGGCTGAACAGTATTGATCATCATAGCTAAGAGTGGGCGACAGTTAGTTTTGACTATTACGCTGATGAGCACCAACTTTTTAAAGGTTCTAGATTTGTTAAACAACAGGTTTATATTTTTACTAAATTAATGCAACAGGTTGAAATTATTATATTACTAGAAAGAGGTTATGGGTTTGTTATTTGTTACAGTTAGATGGAGTAACAGGAACAATCTAAGGCAAAACAACTATTACGTATGATGTTGGACATTGGTCTAGTAACGATACCAGGATCATTTGATATGGTTATGGAAAAGAGAGACCAGTCATATCATATAATATGTGAGCACAAACAAACGTTGGGGTAGATTAAAACAAACGATTCATGATTTTGAGGGAGTAGAGGACTTATCATTATTATCAGGTTTTGTTTGTAGTTAAAACTTTTTCGGTTGCTGAATCGGTTCAGTATAGTGAATGCTAACAAAATGTTTTGTGTTTTTTTTCCCGGGAAAATTAGGGTTCCGTTGTCTCTCTTGTAATGTTTCCCGAGACTATGGCATGTATGTATGAAATGTTTGACTGTTTTTCATGAATTAGTCTTAACAAAGTAAGAAACACTTCTTTGAAGGGTTGGTGTCACGCCCTGATCTGTTTCACCTGTCCTTCTGATTCTCTCAACCCCTTCCAGGTGTCGCTGATTTCCCCCCGGTGTATTTATCCCTGTGTTTCCTTTCTCTCTGTGCCAGTTTGTCTTGTATGTTTAAGTCAACCAGTGTGTTTTTCCTGTGGGCCTGCTTTTCTGTTCTCTTTTACTAGTCCTCCGGGTTTTGACCTTTGCCTGTTTTTCTGAACTCCATTCCCGCCTGCCTGACCATTCTGCCTGCCCTTACCTCGAGCCTGCCTGCCATTCTGTACCTCTGGAACTCTGAACTGGTTTTGACCTTTTGCCTGTCCACGCATATTCTCTTGCCTACCCCTTTTGGATTGTTAATAAACATATTGGACTCTAACCATCTGCCTCCTCTGTCTGCATCTGGGTCTCACCTTGTGCCCTTATAGGTTTGTATGACCTCTGACCTCTGTCCTGACTTTCCAGTGTGGTTTGACCACCCTCATTGGAAAGCCATTTGGACACTGAATTTAAGGTCTGTCATGCCCTGACCTTAGATATCTCTGTTTTTCTATATATTTTGGTTAGGTCAGGGTGTGACTAGGGTGGGTACTCTAGTTTTTGTATGTCTAGGGTTTTTGTATGTCTAGAGGTTTTTGTATTTCTATGTTGGCCTGATATGGTTCCCAATCAGAGACAGCTGTTTATCGTTGTCTCTGATTGGGGATCATATTTAGGTAGCCATTTTCCTCATTTGTGTTGTGGGATCTTGTCTATGTTTAGTTGCCTGTCTGAACTAGTTGTATAGCGTCACGTTTCGGTTGTTCGTTTTGTTGGGTGTTCATTCATTAACAGTAATGATGTACGCCTACCACGCTGCACCTTGGTCTCATCCTTATGAGAAACGTGACAGGTCATTTGTAATACTGATTTGAAGGTAATTTGTAATATTGATAATTATGATGAAGTTTATAGTTCTCATACATATGTGATTTGAACCAATGGGAAGAAGGAGAGGGCATTGCCTTTAACTAAGGGTAGACTGTCTTAAGTCTATTTTACTATGACCATATGGGTACAATTATTTTTCTTTATGGAGTTATTAAGGCTAGTGATTCTAATTCGATTTTGTTATTTGAAGTTCTTGTTTTATTTTTAACCAGTAGTAGTATTTAAAAACTTTTTGTTTTACACATTACTCATATTGGGAGTCGTGTCAAAATGGGGGAGGTAACAGTCCTCTGTGGTTTTGGATTGAAGTTTACACACCTTGAGTTACATGTAGGAGCGCATTGAGTGATGTGTGAAGGACTGTATTGTTGTGGTGGTTGTTCTCTTCTGTTTTGATACAAATCTCACCAAATGAGGTCTGCTGTATTGTTGGGATTTCTCCCGATGGGTTACAGGTCTAACTCCCTGATCCTATGGCTCTGTGATGAAGATGACAGTGTGATGAGGAGTATAAGCCAATTTGAAAAAATAGTTTGAATAGAACGTGTTGTTCTCTTTGACACATGTTTAGACATTGGTATTAAGAATAATTCTAAAAGTAATAACTTATCATATAGTTAATGCTCGTCTGGATTTCCTGAATCAAAAATGAACTGAACGAAACTGTTGTTCTGATCTGTCCTCTCGAGGTTATCAAGAAAAGTTGGTGTCTTAATGCATGGAAGACATAATTGGACCGAACAGTGTGTGTACCTCAAAATCCCCTCTAACCGGCTGAAGAAATGGCGTTCAAATTACGACCCTGTCCACTTCTACCGAGGGACCTGAGTCCTGAGCCAGCAGCCTGTATACAGCGTCCAATTGGCATTATCAACTGCTTTTCTCTCGTGTCTTTTCTCTTTTCTCTGACACGAGTCCACGTGGAGTGAGCGTGGGGAGAAATATGTTCCAAAATCTTGTTGCTGGCATACTGGTTGACGAATGGACAAGACATAATGGGCGGTAAAGGTTGTGGCGGCTCAGGTGAGACATTGAAATTGGGACATTATCATCCACTTTGAACTGTAAAGCGATCTGAAGAAGACAATGAAGAAGATGCCAGAAGAATCAGTGCCTGAAGGGGGTTGGTCAACTGTGCCCAAAATTGATTTAGACTTGTCTAAAATAGTTTATCTTGGGGAAAACTGATCTGTATTATACTCGTGATAGGAAAGTTAATAGTAGAATTATAGGATAATTATACTGTATGTTAATATAAATGTACATTCTGCCAATGTTGATGTTTTAAATTTAGGGGTTTGTGATATTAAGTGATAGGACCAATTTAAAATCACTGAGCAATGTCATTGTAAAATTGGGTTGGATAATGAATTGGGTTTTGATTACGATTTAGAAACTGATGATTTTTAAAACTGATGGATTGATTGGTGAATACCAAATAATGTTTTTGATGGTGATAATACTCTGGAACTATAGCATGCATGGTGTTAATGGCACATAGACTATAGGAGTTGCCTTATAAGTAGTGGAATCATGATGCTTGTCTTGGGTCATGTTCATTAGGCATGAACGGAATACATTTGACTTAAACCAGGAGTCGACCTGGATTTGTCCAACAAGATATGCTAATGTTAGTTTCTGGGGTGGAAATAGTTATTTCCACCCCAGAATGTCTCATGGTGGAAATAGTTATTTCCACCATGCTGATCCATTGGAGTGTGATGGATAACTAAAGCTGATTTTAATTGAAACTCCATTGTTGCATGAACTCCGTTATGTTAATATAAATGTACGTTCTGTGAATGTTGATGTGTGTTAAATTGAGGGGTTTTGACTTTGAGTGATAGGACCAATTTAAATCAACCTGAAGGGGTATAAAATACCTTTTTACTTTTGTCTCGGGGCTCTTAACAAATAATCTGAGGGTGATTCGTTGACCAGCCATCATTAACGTAGAGACTCAATCGATTCACTTTATATGTGTGTGTTGTATTGACCTGCTCCCGTATTAATAAGTGAAAAGATCTGGTTTAAGAATAACTCCGACTTGTGTGATACGTTTGTCTCTCCTCATTTGATAGTAAAGAAATTAAACATCACAAACCACAAAGCCCGCTTACCTTCTCCGAGTGTGACTGCAGCCGGCCAGGCAACCACTATAACGTCACGAGCCTGAAGCCAGCCATTAAGCTGCCCCAGCTCTGCCCTCCTCGGCAGTAGTTCCACTCTGTCATAGCGTGCCATACCTGCCTGCTCTTTCCATTTAAGCCCCATGGTGTGTGGACTCTGCGGGGCACTCTGAAATTCTGAACAATGGCATCCAGAGGCTCTGGTTTCATACCTTTCTCCAAATCTGTGGCTAGGAGGGTGAGTGAAGGTGTTTGTGTGTCAGAAGTCAAGGCAGCTGTAGCGTTGGTGAAAGGTGGCTGGCTGATAAAAAGCTGTAAAAAGCTGGGAAATTGTTAATTTGAGAGTCAAGGTTCCGAAGGAGGGGGAGAGAGATACGAGGGGAGAAAGAAAGAGACACACACACACAGAGAGAGAGATGGAGGGAGAGAGGAGGGAAAGAAAATAATCTAGGCATTTTGTTTCTGCTAACTCACACACTTTAACCAGACAGAACGTTGCTTTGCGCTTGAGAGTTCTCCCTCATTTTCAAGCTAGGTTCAGAAGACACACACACACACACACACACACACAGATGTGACTGATGTTATTTCAGAGTCTGCAACAAAGTTGCCGCAGTTTTGCAAACCTTTAATATGCCAAGAAAAAAAAACACATCTCACAAATGGGTATTTTTAATACGATATTTTCTACCGCAGTCACAAACAAGTAATCATCAATTCTACAGTAAGCTGCTTTCCCAAAAAGTCTGCAAATGAGTTCCCTGTCATCACAAAAGACAGCTGTTGCAGAAACTAGAAATAGCATTGCAAGTGAGGCAATAACAGCTGATTTTTCATGTGTGCATTTATTGAAGTTAGCTAACTCCTCCATTTTGTATCCTGACTCAGTGTGTAGGGGAGGTGTAAATACAGTGCATTTGGAATGTATTCAGAACCCTTCACTTTTTCCACATTTTGTTACCTTTCAGCCTCATTCTAGATTTGATCAAATCATTTATTAAATGAACACCAAAAAACCAACAAAAACGTAACGTCTAGTAGCGCTAAACAGCACAGTACCAAAAACAAGATCCCACAAACTACAGGTGGAAAAAGGCTGCCTAAGTATGATCCCCAATCAGAGACAACAATAGACAGCTGCCTCGGATTGGGAACCATACCAGGCCAACAAAGAAATAGAAAACATAGATTGCCCACCCTAGTCACACCCTGACCTAACCAAATAGAGAATTAAAAGGATCTCTAAGGTCAAGGTGTGACATTGATCACCTTTGAGATGTTTCTACAACTTGATTGGAGTCCACCTGTGGTGAATAGAATTGATTAGACATGATTTGGCAAGGGACACACCTGTCTATATAAGGTCCCCCAGTCGACAGTGCATGTCAGAGCAAAAACCAAGCTATGAGGTCGAAGGAATTGCCCGTAGAGCTCCGAGACAGGATTGTGTCAAGGCACAGATCTGGGGAAGAGTACCAAAAAATATCTGCAGCATTGAAGGTCCCCAAGAAGACAGTTGCCTCCATCATTCTTAAATGGAAGAAGTTTGGAACCACCCAGACTCTTCCTAGAGCTGGCCGCCCGGCCAAACTGAGCAATCAGGGGAGAAGGGCGGTGACCAAGAACCCGATGGTGACTCTGACAAAGCTCCAGAGTTTCTCTGTGGAGATGGGAGAACCTTCCAGAAGGACAACCATCTCTGCAGCTCTCCACCAATCAGGCCTTTATGGTAGAGTAGCCAGACGGACACCACTCCTCAGGAAAAGACACATGAAAGCCTGCTTGGAGTTTTCCAAAAGGCACCTAAAGGACTCTCAGACCATGAGAAACAAGAATCTTTGGACTCATGAAACCAAGATTGAACTCTTTGGCCTGAATGCTAAGCATCGCATCTGGAGGAAACCTGGCACCATCCCTACGGTGAAGCATGGTGGTGGCAGAGACGCTCCCATCCAACCTGACAGAGCTTGACAGGATCTGTAGAGAAGAATGGGAGAAACACCCTAAATACAAGTGTGCCAAGCTTGTAGCATCACACCCAAGAAGACTTGTGGCTATAATCACTGCCAAAGGTGCTTCAACAAAGTACTGAGTTAAAGGGCCTGAATACTTACGTAAATGTGATAAGTTTTTTGTTTGTAAATTTGCCAACATTTAAAAAAAAGCCTGTTTTTACTTTGTCATCATGGGGTATTGTGATGGGGTATTTGTCATGGGGTATTGTGATGGGGTATTTGTCATGGGGTATTGTGATGGGGTATTGTGTGTAAATTGATGCAGAACATTTGTTTTTCATTCATTTCAGAATAAAGCTGTAACGTAACAAAATGCGGAAAAAGTCAAGGGGTCTGAATACTTTCCGAATGCACTGTATGTAACAGCAATGTTCACAGTGAGGCGTCGAATTAGAGAGGAGGTGAACCAGGGTCTGAGGATTCTCAACTCACTGTAGGGAACACGTTAATGAATGGAGGATGGAGAAAGCAATCGAAAGTGTGGACGAGTAAAACAGCTAAAGAAAATCAGAGAGACTGAGAGAAAGGGAGGGAGCGAGCGAGAAAAAGAAAGAGCGATGACACCAGATTAACGAAGACACATTGAGTGAACAAAATGGCTAGCTTTATTTACTTTAAATCCCCAAATACTTAACAGTAAGACCATGGTCCTTAAAATCGTGAGAAAGGAAGTTATTGTTTTTGGAGTGTGTGACACATGCATGAGTGTGTACCTGGGACATGGCTATGACGATGGGAGGACAACCTCGCTGGAGAGGAAAAACAAGACTGAGAAAGATAAACTAGAGAGAGAGTGGGGAGCCTAATTCCAATCATGGCGTGTGTGTCTGTGCGTACATAGTGCAAGTGTATGCGTTGTGTGTGTGTGTGTGAGAGAGAGAGAGATTAATGGTCTGCGGGCTGCCCGGTTGCGTCCGGACCCCGCGCTGTGAAAGACGACACAGCTAAATGGATTACACTGAGACGGGCCCAGGGGAGGAGAGGAGAGGGGAATGGCGGGATAGAGGAGAGGACATCTAGACAACAGAGGGGTGTGAGCAATGGAAGTGTACGTATCAGATTAACAGGGCTTCATCCAGCCCCCGGGTCAGCTACCGCCACCACCCCCTCAGACACACACAGCCCAGAGCCTAGACCCTATAGGAAGAGGCAGAGCTAAAAGGCACCAATGATCGTAAACATATACAGCAGTTCACAGCCATCTTGGTCATCGTTAGAGGAATGGGGTTTGTGGGAATTGTCAACGTCTGGTCAGACTAATGTGACAAAACGAGGATCAGAACATCAGAACACCAGCATTATCTAACCCTCAATGCACCTGATGCCATCACTCCCCATTGCAGAATGTGAGTCCCCTGTGACCTATCTGGTGACCTGTATCTTTCTCCATGGAGATGGTAGACCACCGAGTGGTGGTGATAGAGGTGTATATAATTGGGCTGACCACCAAACCACACTGACCAAGAGAGAAAGAGAGTGAGGGAGAGAGAGAGAGAGAGGTTTAACAGGGCATGAAATGTCTTAGACTGAGTGACAGCGGATTTGTCTATCTCCCTCCCCCAGTGAATCTCTCTGAATTTTCCTTTCTCTCTTTCTCGCTCCACCCTCCCAGCTTCTCTAGCGTCCTCCCTTACGGCTCACTAGGCTTTCTCTCTCTTATACCTGACTGCCTTCCTTCATTGGACAGTCTCTGTCTAACAACTCTCTCCGGAGCCACTGAGCTAATGTCTTTGTTACAGTAAGCCTTCAGCCAATACTGTCAACCCAGATAAGTGCAAGCTCACATCAGTCTTGAATGTCAGGAGTTGATTGTATAAGTGATGTAAGTTCACAAGGTTTTACCAGGGAAATCAAACGTCTCCCAAATGATCTGAGGGAATATCTAAGGAGAATATCGAGCATCTGCAACGCGTCTTAAACTACTGCTGATTTATACAGGAGATTTAAAGTAGAAATAGAGAGGGTAGACAGGCAACATGAAGAACAGGGGCAAAATATGTCCCTGAATAATGTTCTACTTAATATAGGACTGGAAAGTGAACGAACAGACCCAGTGGATGAGAAGAGGGAGGTCCTTCCTCCAATCTGATTGTGAATAAAGGAGGTAGAAAATGAGAGCCTCACCCTCTTCTGTACTTCCTCTCTTTTCATGACCAACAGCTGCCCAAAGGGACCTACAGTTGAAGTCGGAAGTTTACATACACTTAGATTGGAGTCATTAAAACTTGTTTTTCAACCACTCCACAAATTTCTTGTTAACAAACTATAGTTTTGGCAAGTCGGTTAGGACGTCTACTTTGTACATGACACAAGTCGTTTTTCCAACAATTATTTACAGACAGATCATTTCACTTGTAATTCACTGTATCACAATTCCAGTGGGTTGACTGTGCATTTAAACAGCTCGGAATATTCCAGAAAATTATGTCATGGCGTTAGAAGCTTCCGATAGGCTAATTGACATCATTTGAGTCAATTGGAGGTGTACCTGTGGATTTATTTCAAGGCCTACCTTCAAACTCAGTGGCTCTTTGCTTGACATCATGGAGAACAAAAAAAAAACTGCGAAGACCTCAGAAGAATGATTGTAGACCTCCACAAGTCTGGGTCATCCTTGGGAGCAATTTACAAACACATGAAGGTACCACGTTCATCTGTACAAACAATAGTATGCAAGTATAAACACCATGGGACCACAGAGCCGTCATACCGCTCTGTCTCCTAGAGATGAACGTACTTTGGTGCGAAAAGTGCAAATCAATCCCAGAACAACAGGAAAGGACCCTGTGATGATGCTGGAGAAAACAGGTACAAAAGTATTGCGTCCGGACCCCGTAAAATGGACTACAGTAAAACGAGTCCTATCTCGACAAGGCCGCTCAGCAAGGAAGAAGCCACTGCTCCAAAACCTCTGGTCTGATGAAAGAAAAATATAACTGTTTGGCCATAACGACCATCGTTATGTTTGGAGGAAGAAGGGTGAGGCTTGCAAGCCGAAGAACACCATTCCAACAGTGAAGCACGGGGTGGCAGCATCATGTTGTGGGGGTGCTTTGGTGCAGGAAGGACTGGCGCACTTCACAAAATAGATGGCATCATGAGGGAGGAAAATTACGTGGATATATTGAAGCAACATCTCAAGACATCAGTCAGGAAGTTAAAGCTTAGTCACCAATGGGTCTTCCAAATTAACAATGACCCCAAGCATACTTCAAAAGTTGTGGCAAAATGGCTTAAGGACAACAAAGTCAAGGTATTGGAGTGGCCATCACAAAGTCCTGACCTCAACCCCATAGAACATTTGTGGGCAGAGCTGAGAATGTGTGTGCGAGCAAGGAGGCCTACAAACCTGACTCAGTTACACCAGCTCTGTCAGGAGGAATGGGCCAAAATTCACCCAACGTATTGTGGTAAGCTTGTGGAAGGCTACCCCAAACGTTTGACCCAAGTGAAACAATTGAAAGGCAATGCTACCAAATACTAATTGAGTGTATGTAAACTTCCGACCCACTGGGAATGAGATTAAATAAATAAAAGCTGAAATAAATCATTCTCTCTACTAATTATTCCGACATGTCATATTCTTAAAATAAAGTGGTGATCCTAACTGAACTAAGAACGGGAATTTTTACCAGGATTAAATGTCAGGATTTGTGAAAAACTGAGTTTCAATGTATTTGGCTAAGGTGTATGTAAACTTCCGACTTCAACTGTATAACGCCTTCTTTTCACAGATTGAACCACATGCAGTATGAGTTACAAAACACTTGAGTTAGAAAATAAAATATATATGCATCAACAACCATGTAATATGTATACAGTATTTATGTGGGCTACCATGGAGACACAACTATGTCTCAACTGTCTCATATGAGATTTTGTTTAGAGAGGGGTTATGATGCAGTGTTGCCTGGCTCGCAGTCGGCGTTCCAATTCATCCCAAAGGTGTTAGATGGGGTTGAGGTCAAGGCTCTGTGCAGGCCAGTCATTGTCTTCCACACCAATCTCAGCAAACCATTTCTGTATGGACCTCGCTTTGTGCACGGGGGCATTGTCATGCTGAAACAGGAAGGGCCTTCCCCGAACAGTTGCCACAAAGTTGGAAGTACAGAATTGTCTAGAATGTCATTGTATGCTGTAGCTTTAAGATTTCCCCGGGTCTAGTCCGAACCATGAAAAACAGCCCCAGACCATTATTCCTCCTCCACCAAAATGTATAATTGGCACAACCATTGGGGCAGGTAGCGTTTTCCTGGCATCCGCCAAACCCAGATGAATCTGTCGGACTGCCAGATGGTGAAGCATGATTCATCACTCCAGAGAACGCATTTCCACTGCTCCAGAGTCCAATGGCTGGAGCTTCACACCACTCCACCAGACGCTTGGCATTGCAAATGGTGATTTTAGGCTTGTGTGCGGCTGATCGGCCATGGAAACCATTTCTTGAAGCTCCAGATGAACAGTTGTTGTGCTGCCATTGCTTCCAGAGGCAGTTTGGAACTCAGTAGTCAGTGTTGCAACCGAAGACAGACAATTGTTCAGCACTCGATGGTCAGCACTCGACGGTCCCGTTCTGTGAGCTTGTGTGGCCTACCACTTCACGGCTGAGTGGTTGTTGCTCCGAGACGTTTCCACTTCACAATAACAGCACTTATAGTTGACCAGGCCAGCTCTAGCAGGGCAGAAATGTGCCGAACTGACTTGTTGGTAAGGTGGCATCATATGACGGTGCTTCGTTGAAAGTCACTGAGCTCTTCAGTAAGGCCGTTCTACTGCCAATGTTTGTCTATGGAGATTGCATGGCTGCGTGCTCGATTTTAAACACCTGTCAGCAACAGGTATCTCTGAAATAGCCGAATCCACACATTTGAAGTGGATTGTATATATGTAAATAAGGTGTATAAGATGGATAGCAGTCCTCTCCAGTAGTGCTGGTAATAAAATAGGAGGTTAACAGGCTAACAGTGAAACGCTTACTTACTTCCCAATGATGCAGAGAGAAAATATAAAAAGAACAACACGAGGAATAAATACACAATGAGTGATGATAAGTGATGATAACTTGGCTATACACACGGGGTAACAGTACGGAGTCGATGTGCAGGGGTACGAGGTAATTGAGGTAGATGTGTACATATAATTAGAGGTACATTGACGACACAACAGGACAGATAATAAGCAGTATCAGCAGTGTATGTGATGGGTCAAAAGAGTTGGTGCAAAAAAAGGGGTCAAATGCAGATAGACCGGGTAGCTATTTAGTGGTTCCAAACTTGCCGTGCGGTAGCATAGAGGACAGTCTATGACTTGGGTGGCTGGAGTCTTTGACAAGTGTTGTTGTAATATACCTGGGCTGTGGTCTATCTAATTGTCTGTAAATTAGCCATCATCTCCATCATGCAATTTTGTTATAGGCCCATAGAGAAGAATGCAGACTCAGCAGAATACACAGGCATGGGCTGTATTCAATGTGCATGTGTGTGTGTGTGTGTGTGTGTGTGTGCGTGTGTGCGCGTGTGCGCACGTGTACAGTAGCTACCACAACCAGACTAATGGATATTAGTAGAAGACTGGACCCTGATGTGATTCCACATTCATAGCTGTAACAATACAATGGATTATGTGAGGGAGATAGGATTATGTGAGGGAGATAGGATTATGTGAGGGAGATAGGATTATGTGAGGTTTCTTTGTTCACAGTAAACACAATCAAAACCCACACACACCCACTGTTGCTGAATCATTGTTAGAGTACCTCTCCCTCTCCTCCCTATAGGCTCTCCCTTCCACTCATTCATCAATCAATCCTAATAGAATCCGTCCGTCGACCTCATTGGCAGACAGGAGCCGTGGGGATCTGGCAAACCTTCAAGCTTTCTTTATGTGGGCTGTTATCCTATATAGTGTACATTGTTGAACTGAGCTGATTTCAAAACCAGATGATGTGCTCAATGTAATAGAATCAAATCTGTTACATCTGTATCTGAAAGGCGAATTATTTAGCGAGTACTCCGTCTGCCTCGTTGTTTTCCCTGCCACGTTTGATTACTGACAAAAGTGCTGACTGCAATTTGTCAGCAGAAAAACAGAGAGATACGAGCGAAACCAACATTTCAGACGAGCTTCTACGATAACTGGGCTTTGGTTTTCTTCTGAGATAAAAGAAAAAGAAATAAACAAAGAAAAGCTGTTGGAAACAATGCCTTGGGATGTTTGTGACTTGGCGGCGAAACAAAACATTTTTCATGACGTCGTGTCGCACTTGGCTGCCAACAAAAATCTATACTTACTCTTCAAACAGAAAATCTGCTATCTTTAAGTGGCACGCTAGTCTGTGTCCCCACTTAGGCAGAGAGAGAGAGCCACAGAAAACGTGTCAAGGGGGAAACAACACCTTTAAATGAACCCATATTAATAAATGACGACCCTTCACGCTCTCTTGTGCCGACATCGTGAGAGCGTCATTTTCTTCTTCTTGGTAATATCAACCTCCTGTATGTCCCAATTCTTTTGTCCAGTGATGTGTTAACCAAAAAAATGATCGATAGAACAATTTCTGTTTATCAAAGCCAAATCTAAAGACAGACCGATAGAGGGGGAATAACAAAAATAATTGCGCTTCCTCCGGTGACAGCTAAATTGCTTGTAATATCACATCTGTCGAATCCAAAAGGCCAATGTTCTTTGTCCTGTTGAAAGCAGGGGGTCATGGGAAATAGGGGGTAGCTGCAGAGTTTCGAGTCAACAACGGTGACCTGGGTTACAGCAAACAACCTTGTCCGATAGCACTTGAAGCGAGAGAGGTGGAGAGTGTAACGAAAGATAGAGATGGAGAGAAAGACAGAGAGAGAAAGAGAGACAGAGGTGTAAAACAGACAGAGAGAAGACAATATATGAAAGAGAGAACAAAAGAGACAGACGGAGAAGAGGAGGATATACAAGGAGGTAGAGAGAGAAACAAAGTGAAGGTTTGGAAAGGAGAAGTAGAGAAAGAGACAAGACAGAGAGTGGGATAGAGTGGGACACTTCACTTAGTCAGAAGCGCACAAAACAGTGGA
Organism: Oncorhynchus tshawytscha; assembly: GCF_018296145.1. Classification (NCBI taxonomy): domain Eukaryota; kingdom Metazoa; phylum Chordata; class Actinopteri; order Salmoniformes; family Salmonidae; genus Oncorhynchus; species Oncorhynchus tshawytscha. Next base: position 9,167,150 of record NC_056460.1, on the reverse strand, counting down.
ATTGGCTCAGCCAACAAACCGTGACTCAGCTCCAAACATCTCCTTATATCAAAGAAGCTGAAAAAAAATGACTCCAAGACAACTCAATTCATAATCCCCAACACAGGTTTGGCGGCCAACCAAACTACCCAATCCATCTCCATATGACTAACCCTGGCTGGCGGCGTTTGACTATCTCTTGTGATTTACAGTCTTTAGCCCTGCTTTTAGTAGGCAAACACTGGACACCGGCCCCCGGAGTGTCTTAACCAATGAGACAGATTTATGTCTGGACCACCCGGAGACCGCACGGTGACGGCGACTACTGTATCCGTCAGCACAAAAAGGGGCTATATGAAGAGGTGCTGATAGGACGAGGGGAAGCGGAAAGAGACACAACATTGTGCCATTGACCGGAGACGAGGTTGATGACGATCGATGGGGTCACTAAATAACTCAATAAGAAGACTGCGGGGCTGTGTCCCAATCCAAAGGTAGCTGCCTGCTGCCTACCTGACTCCAAAAGGCAACTAACTTAGTAGGTAGCACTTTCCCAGTAGGTTCTGTAACCGCCAATCTGGACGGGAATTGGAAGGCAGCATCATGTGACGGCGCATTTGCATTCCACCGAGCGCGAGACGTTTGCTAGCAATCCAGTGAACAACCATCCCAAAATGGAAATATCTGACACCAATAACGAGTAAACAAGTAACAGTACCTGTCCACGAGTTAAGTTGACATTGACCAGAATAACTATCCTGCGGTATAGGGTTCTCCTCTCGCGCATTGCTCGGTCTGTAGCTCCATCTTCGTGGACAGGAAGCAAGCTTGCATGATACAGGATACGATTTTTGGAGATAGCTAAGTAAGATATTTTACTGACTGCTTAAGTGTGATAAAATAGTAAGAACAGTGGTGTTTTATTGCGAAACTAATATTGCATTACAGCTGCTAAAGTTTTTTCCATGAGTAGGCTTACTTTGTGATTAATTCATACAACTATCGCACCTGTGCATTTTATTAAAAGACACTGATGTTCAGGATAACACGGTTTTATATGAGTTGATAACTATTATTGAAAGGTGATGTGATGCAATCCAACTACATAAGAGTGCCTTGGCTACTTCATCCTAATGTAAGCTAAATGCATTGGCTACAAATACTGCTGTGATAAAAGATAACATGTCCAATGTAATTATATAAAAATGCATAACAAACAGGAATATATATTAAATTAAATGAATACAGCATAGTAATATTGTTGTCACGCCCTGACCTGAGATATCTCTGTTTTCTTTAAATTTTGGTGAGGTCAGGGTGTGACTAGGGTGGATACGCTAGTTTTTGTATTGTCTAGGGGTTTTGTATTGTCTAGGGTTTTTGTATGTCTAGGGTTTTGTAAGTCTAGGTATTTGTATGTTTATGGTGGCCTGATATGGTTCCCATTCAGAGGCAGCTATTTATCGTTGTCTCTGATTGAGGATCATATTTAGGTAGCCATTTCCCCTTTAGTGTTTGTGGGTTCTTCTCTATGTGTTCTCCTGTCAGCACTCATTTGTATAGCGTCACGTTTTGTTATTTTGGGTAGTTTGTTCGTTCTTATAATAATAAAGAATGTACGCATACCACGCTGCGCCTACGTCTTCTTCGTAAAACAGACGTGACAATTGTTGATGTCTTTCTCTCTCCTTGCATGGGATTAGACAGATGAATAAATGTTTAACATTTGTATTGTTTTTTCTGTGTCTGTGCATTAGTCCTTAAAGCACAGTCCATTCTACAAAATAGGTAATTCCCAAGTGAGGGAAATCTCAAGGAGATTAACCTCCAACATTCATAAACTTGTTCTTAACATGAGGGCAAATGTAGTCATTTTATACACAGGACAGGACTTTACACGTTTTTGTTCCAGCCCTTTACTAATACTTAATTTCAACTTAATCATGGTCTAAATTGAAGATTTCCCCACTGTGCAATCCCATAGGTTACAATGTCCGGAGAAATCTGCATGATCAACAATAACGTGGGTGAATCTATTTCTATCTAACATTGTGATGTTGCACACTCCTGAATAAAATCCTGGGATATGGTGATTATCATGGTGGCTGGGAGGTTCCCAAACATATCTTGACATCTGCAGGGTGTCAGGGTGAGAGCTGGAACAAGCAGAGGCAAAGTGGGGGTGAAATGAACCTCACTGCTCAAATGTCAGTGCTGAAACCAAATCACTGAAGCCACAACTACCTTTATTAATTTGTAGTCATTTTGTTAAGAGTTTTGCATATACTGTTTTACCTTGATCAGTTGTTAACAGTAAGAGTAGAATAACTTAGCCTCTAATTTTACCTAGTAACAACAAACCCAGTTGTGCAACACAATAGGGGAAGGGAAAGTAACAAGAGAATGTTAGCTAACGTTGACGTTACGTAAACAGGTGCCCACTTTAGTCCCCGAAAACACATTTGCTACAGTACATGTTTTTAGCTGGCTATCAAGTTCACCAATTCATTGATTTAAAAACTGTCTGGGGCTTCACAATTTACACATAGTTAGTTTAGTTGTGCATCTCTAAACAGCCGATAAACAGGACGAGAACGCCTATTAACGTTAGCTAGCTATCACGTATGATGTGTTAGCTAGCTAGCTAGCTAGCTTGGCAACGGGCTGATGAACAACAGTTACTCAACATTTGAATTGAAAATTCATATGAAAGTAATTTGTTGAACATAATATTGTGAATAAATAAACGTTTTATTTACATTTCGCCAAGTTATTCCTTATTCTTCTGGAACATTTTCTCCCAAGCCGGACTTGTGTCCATCATTAATTTAATTTAATTTTAGGTGTGCCGAAAGGGGTTATGGGATAACCTCCCCAGCGATGGACACATGGGATGCTGCCTTTAAAATTGCCCAATGAAAGCACCGTAGAAAGCAGCATTTGAAGGTACCTTGGGATTGGGACATACCAATTTTGACATCTTGCCTAGAAAGCTGCCTCAAAAGGCAGCATCCTTGCCGATTGGGACACAGCCCAGGTCTGAGGCTCTGATGGGCTGATGTATTGGGTTAACTAGGATGGTAGAGCAGGTACAGTTGAAGTCGGAAGTTTACATACATCTTAGCCAAATACATTTAAACTCAGTTTTTCACAAATCCTGACATTTAATCCTAGTAAAAACTCCCTGTTTTAGGTCAGTTAGGATCACCACTTTATTTTAAGAATATGAAATGTCAGAATAATAGTAGAGAGAATGATTTATTTCAGCTTTTATTTCTGTCATCACATTCCCAGTGGGTCAGAAGTTCACATACACTCAAATAGAATTTGGTAGCATTGCCTTTAATAAATTGTTTAACATGGGTCAAACATTTTGGGTAGCCTTCCACAAGCTTCCCACAATAAGTTGGGTGAATTTTGGTCCATTCCTCCTGACAGAGCTGGATTAACTGAGTCAGGTTTGTAGGCCTCCTTGCTCGCACATGCTTTTTCAGTTCTGCCCACACATGTTCTATATGATTGAGGTCAGGGCCACTCCAATACCTTGACTTTGTTGTCCTTAAGCCATTTTGCCACAACTTTGGAAGTATGCTTGGGGTCAATGTACATTTGGAAGACCCATTTTCGACAAAGCTTTAACTTCCTGACTTATGTCTTGAGATGTTGTTTCGATATATCCACATAATTTCCTTCCTCATGATGCCATCTATTTTGTGAAGTGCACCAGTCCCTCCTGCAGAAAAGCACCCCCACAACATGATGCTGCCACCCCCGTGCTTCATGGTTGGGATGGTGATCTTCGGCTTGCAAGCCTCCCCCTTTACCTCCAAACATAACGATGGTCATTATGGCCAAACAGTTCTATTTTTGTTTCATCAGACCAGAGGACATTTCTCCAAATAGTACAATCTTTGTCCCCATGTGCCGTTGCAAACCGTAGTCTGGCTTTTTTATGGCAGTTTTGGAGCAGTGGCTTCTTCCTTGCTGAGCGGCCTTTCAGGTTATGTCGATATGGGACTCGTTTTACTGTGGATATAGATACTTTTGTACCTGTTTCCTCCAGCATCTTCACAAGGTCCTCTGCTGTTGTTCTGGGATTGATTTGCACTTTTTGCACCAAAGTACGTTCATCTCAAGTAGACCGAAAGCGTCTCCTTCCTGAGCGGTATGACGGCTCCGTGGTCCCATGGTGTTAATACTTGTGTACTACTGTTTGTACAGATGAACGTGGTGCCTTCAGGCATTTGGAAATTGCTTCCAAGGATGAACCAGAGGTCTACAATAATGGAGGTCTACAATAACTTTTTTGAGTTCTTGGCTGATTTCTTTTGATTTTCCCATGATGTCAAGCAAAGAGGCACTGAATTTGAAGATATGACTTGAAATACATCCACTCCAATTGACTCAAATGATGTAAATTAGCCTATCAGAAGCTTCTAAAGCCATGACATAATTTCTGGAATGTTCCAAGCTGTTTAAAGGCACAGTTAACTTAGTGTATGTAAACTGCTGACCCTTTGAACTGTGTTCACATTTTACTGTGTTAAAATGTGATCTAAAAAGTGATTCAATTATCATTTTTAACCTACACATCTACACGACCTACTCCACGTTTTCAAAGTGAAAGAAAGTTACAGAAAACTTTTCTGACCGGGACTGGGGAGTTTGTTAGGATCAAGAGAAATATGAAAGGAGCAAAGCCCAGGTAAAGAAGTTTGAGGAAATCTCACCTCAGTCTTCTGATAACCTAACCCTGGGATAGGGTTGTATTTTTCTGTGAGACAAGAGCTGTTGAGTGTTCCTGAGTGGTCTAGTCTCAGTCCTGTCTTAAATATCCTGACTTGAAATATCACTGTCCATCAATGATCCTCAAACAAATTTGCTGAGCCTGAGCAGTTCTGACAAAAACAATGCATATATGTTGCCCTACGAGTTGTGCAAAGATGGTAGATCCTTAATGAAAATGATTCACAACTGCAATGGCTGCCAAAGGTGCTTCCAACAAGTATTAACTCAATTGGGTAGAGACTTATCCAATTATGATATTTCAGTTTTTGTTTTAGTTGGACAATTTTCTAGAACTTTCTTTCACAGCGGGAAAACTATTTGAAAACATTTTTAGATCAAATCTTAAGGCAGCAAAATGGGAAGTTCAAGGGCTTGTAGACTTTCTGGAGACACTGCAAGTGTTTCCATTGTAATTCTGTAGATCAACATGAGCGATGAGTCAAAATGATGAAATGGACAGCAATCAAATACAAACGAGCACCGTCTGTCCATTGATCACAACGCGCTTTTCAACGCCATCACCTTGGAGGGTCTGTAAGTCGCTTTGGATAAAAGCACACGCTAATAGCCATACTGTGTCTATTGGCCAATAGCTGACGAAACAAGATGGCACAAAATGGCCGTGGTCAGATCAATGAAAACGCTTCCATTCCACCACACACTAAAACACCCAAACAAATTAAATCAATCAATCAAGACACAGCCAAAACACAGTTTCCCATGAACATCATTGGAACATTATAACATGCTGACTCACCCCTGTAGTTCCTTAACAGACATGGAGATCTTGAGGTTGTGTCCCAGAACATGGAGGGCTGTGAGGATGTCGGCCCACTGGACCATCTCCCCCAGGGGACCTCCCTTCAGGACCTTGGGGCTGAACACGTCCCCTGACTCCTCTGTCAGGAAGCCCACGTGCACCAGGATCTGGGGGGGGGGAATAATAAATGTTAATTTATCTACTTTTTTTATACATGATTACTTTAAATAAAACAGAAGAATAAAACCTGAGATAACACATAAAGATAATGAATTTAAAAAGTATATATGTGTAGGAGAGATCAGTGGTGAAGTCTACATGTTACAGACGTACGATTGTGATGGCTCAGTTGGAGAATTTCTATAATGGTACGCAATGTACACATCTGAAGAGATGTCAAACATCCAACCTCAGCCGTAATGCATGGTTTTGTAAGTGTCAGACATGAACACGTGTTCAATCTTCACAGTGTACTAGACGTAGCCAGTCAGTCATTGCTGGCATACACAGAACAGACACTGAATGCTAGCATGCACAGAACAGATACGGAACATCTGCATACATTAGATCAGTGTTCCCCCAACTTCTCGAGTACCCCCAACAGCACACATTGTTGTTGTAGCCCGGGACAAGCACACCTGATTCAAATTTTCAACTAGTCATCAAGCCCGCAAGGAGTTGAATCAGGTGAGTTTGTCTGGGGTTAGAACAAACGTGTTCTTTTGGTTACTTGAGAGAGGGCTTTAGTGATCAGCCATCCAACTAGCCTTAATAATATATTTGACTTGGTTCTCGAAGTACCAGACATGAACACATGTTCATCCTGCTAGCAATTCTGAATAAGGGAGGTGCATAAAGATGGCAGCCCCCAGGTACTTACCACAAATGCCTTGTTTGCTAATTTGAATTGAATTTGAATTGACCACACCCCACAGGAAGCAGAATTTGAATGGAATTGGAATTAAAAGGAAATATACATTTTATTCAATGAATTCCAAATGGATTTTGGCTATTCAAATGGATATATGTGAACACAACACTATACAATGTTAATTGTATGGTATCATATGACTTAAATATTCTAAGATAATTTTGCAGGTTAAATAAATAAATCATTCATACTTCACTAACATGTTATAAAAAAAAAATAGTCAGAAACATTTCCCAGAATGCATTAGATAAAACCAAACACTCCAGAATGGAAGGGAACAACCTAACATCTCATGACAAACATTGTTATAATAAAATACATCTATGAGTGATAATCTATTTGATTTTTTAAAATAGTATCTGTATTTCTTAAGTATTAATTGACATTTTCTTTGGGTAAACATGTGTACAAGGAATTACTTTTCATGTTTCATTTTTCATGTTAAATTTCTTTGAATAGCTTTGAATGAAATTCAACTTCCTTTTATTCAAATAGAATATAAATTATGTTTTCGGTGTGGTGTGTTCAAATTAAATACAAATTTCAATTTCAAATCACAGGTTGAATTGAATTAAATTAACCCCAACCCTGCCTCCTAGTGTATTAGAAATCAAGAAAACATATATATCAATTCAGAATCAAACTGTGGCTGTAATAATACAGTAATTAGCATCAGACACACATCCTCAATCTATCAAATATTTTCTGTAGAATTTCTATAGTGTTCAATAGACAAAGGACATCTGCCTACATAACTGTTCATCATACATCCGACTCTCGCTGTAATAAAACATGCTTCTGTTATAATACACTATGGTATCAGAGACAGAACACATCCCTACTGTGTATTGGACAGAGGCTGCATTCCAAATGGCTCCCTATTCCCTGCATAGTGCACTACTTTTGACCAGGGCCCATAGGGCTCGGGTCAAAAGTTGTGCACTATGCAGGGAATAGGGCGCCATTTTGGATGCAGACCAGAGTCGGTCATGTCAGAGAGGTGCTGTGCAGAGTAATTCTGACGCGCTAACACAGCATGAAAAGCCCTTCTGCCCCAGATAGACATACTGAGACAAACTTTCACTGGCTTTTACATAATGAGCTTATGAGAGTGGTGAGTTTGTGTGTGTGTGTGTGTGTTGTGTGTGTGTGTGTGAGTGTGTATATGTGTATGTGGTGTGAGAGAGAGTGTGTGTGTGTATATGTGAAACAGAGTGGTGTGTGTGTGTGTGTGAGTGCATGTATGTGTGTATGTGTGAGAGTGAGAGTGTGTGTGTGTGTGTGTGTGTGTGTGTGTGTGTGTGTGAGTGTGTGTGTGTGTGTGTGTGTGTGTGAAAAAGAGAGTGTGTGTGTGTGTGAGAAAGAGCATGTGTGTGTGAGAGTGTGAGGGTGTATGTGTGTGTATGTGGTGTGAGAGAGTGTGTGTTTATATGTGAAACAGAGTGGGTGTGTGTGTGTGTGTGTGTGTGTGTGTGTGTGTGTGTGTGTATGTGCATGTATGTGTGTGTGTGTGTGTGTGTAAGAAAGAGAGTGTGTGTGTGATTAACAGCCCTTTCTCCACTCAGCGGGGCACACCTCATTAAGTTCCTGGAGGCTGTTTTACCCTCGTCTCTCTCCCTCCTTTCTCTCTCTCCCTCTGCTACCCCTCTTTTTTCCCCTCCTCTCATCCTCCCTTTTCCTCTCTCTCTGTCCTGTGTGTGTGTTGCCTGAGTCACTGTCTAATCATGTGCTAAAAGTCACATAGTCAGTCAGCGGCTGGCAGGATGCTAAACAACAACACTGGCACACACCACCACCTTCTCCTCCTCCTCTAGCCATCTCCCGTCAGATTGTACAAGCGCCAGAATGGAGGGAACGGAATTCAAAACAGTGGAATTAATGATCCTGACGAGATTGATTTGTCTCATTAATAAGCAAACGATTTCACACTCCTGGTCGCCCAGGTCAAATTAAAAAGTAGTCTGTTATTAAAAAGTAATTAGGATGAAAACAAGAATACACAGCGGCCTTCAAGGACTGGAGATAGAAATAGATTCTGAAATAGACCCAGACCCAGAGAAACATCCCTGCCATAGACAAACTTCAAAACCAGCTCATACCAGTTCTCCATGTCTCATCTCTGCTGGCTTCTAAGCCTCTATATGAGTGTGTGTGTGTGTGTGTGTGTGTGTGTGTGTGTGTGTGTGTGTGTGTGTGTGTGTGTGTGTGTATATATGTGTGTGTGTGTGTGTGTGTGTGTGTGTGTGTGTGTGTGTGTGTGTATATATATGTGTGTATATATATATATATATATATATATATATATATATATATATATATATATATATATATATATATATATATATATATATGTGTGTGTGTGTGTGTGTGTGTGTGTGTGTGTGTGTGTGTGTGTGTGTGTGTGTGTGTGTGTGTGTGTGTGTGTGTGTCGAGAGAGTGTCTATGGGATGCATAGCGAATCAAGCGCCAGCAAAAACGCGACTGGCATGAAATTAAATATCACCCTGAATTAATAAGCTTTCTATATTAAACGTGTGCTTCATAAAAAAGTTAAGCGCAATTAAATTACAGTTTGGGTGGCAGATGGCAGATGGCTTCGGCCCCGAGAATACCTTTGGCCAAAATGGGGGATATCACGCAGATCTGGCAACCACGCACTAATGCAGAAACACTGGTGTGGAGGGAGGAATTCACAGTTCACACGCTGGCAACAGCACTCCATTGCTGAGTGAGGAACCTATTGGGTTGGCTCTGGTAGTGCTGGTGTGGTACTGTAGAAAAACAGGATTGAACTTTTGGCTAATGGGTAGCATTCATCTCAATTTGCCAAAGTTAGTTCCCCTCCACTGAAGTAAAAATGGGAGGCAGCTTTATGAAACATACTGGAATGATGTTGGAAACGTAACCTTGATATTTAACCGTGAATTAGGTTCTCTGTTGAAAAGGGAGTCTGCAGTGATTCTCGAAGGTTGCATGTTCATGCAGTAACGCCTCGACACCGCTGACAGCGTCGTTGCGTTTTGGTGCACCAGAAGTACATTTATTTCCAATGGAGCGCTGCGTTTGGGTTTCATCAAAAGTACGGGTCAAACTGTACGCGTCGACGGATTGACAGAAATGGTAGCAGAAGGTGAATGTTGAACTTTTGTTGCAGACACATCCAGATGATGCTGAGTATTAATTTGCACAGTGACGCTAATCGGTGTGATCGAGGCGTAAGATCCAAAATTACACATTTGCCACCTATACACAGCTGCATGCATACCCACACAGAGACACAGTTATCTCCCCCTGTGACCCCTAAGGAGTCTGAACACACATACCCACACAGAGACACAGTTATCTCCCCCCTGTGACCCCTAAGGAGTCTGAACACACATACCCACACAGAGACACAGTTATCTCCCCCTGTGACCCCTAAGGAGTCTGAACACACATAACTGTGTCTCTGTGTGGGTATGCGTGTTCAGATCTCCCCCTGACCCCTAAGGAGTCTGAACAGGCATACCCACACAGAGACATAGTTATCTCACCCCTGTGTCTCTGTGTACCCACACAGGGTATCTCCCCCCTGTGACCCCTAAGGAGTCTGAACACGCATACCCACACAGAGACATAGTTATCTCACCCCTGTGACCCCTAAGGAGTCTGAACACCCATACCCACACAGAGACACAGTTATCTCATGCCTGTGACCCCTAAGGAGTCTGAACACACATACCCACACAGAGACACAGTTATCTCACCCCTGTGACCCCTAAGGAGTCTGAACACGCATACCCACACAGAGACACAGTTATCTCACACCTGTGAATACCCACCCCTAATGAGTCTGAATGAACAGTTATCTCCCTGTGACCCCTAAGGACGCATACCCACACAGAGACACAGTTATCTCACCCCTAAGGAGTCTGACCCCCACACAGAGACACAGAGTCTGGAGTCACACATACCCACACAGAGACACAGTTATCTCCCCCTGTGACCCCTAAGGAGTCTGAACACGCATACCCACACAGAGACACAGTTATCTCACCCCTGTGACCCCTAAGGAGTCTGACACGCATACCCACACAGAGACACAGTTATCTCCCCCTGTGACCCCTAAGGAGTCTGAACACGCATACCCACACAGAGACACAGTTATCTCCCCCTGTGACCCCTAAGGAGTCTGAACACGCATACCCACACAGAGACACAGTTATCTCCCCCTGTGACCCCTACCCCTGTGACCCCTAAGGAGTCTGAACACGCATACCCACACAGAGACACAGTTATCTCCCCCCCCCTGTGACCCCACACAGGAGTCTGAACACGCATACCCACACAGAGACACAGTTATCTCCCCCTGTGACCCCTAAGGAGTCTGAACACGCATACCCACACAGAGACACAGTTATCTCCCCCCCCTGTGACCCCTAAGGAGTCTGAATACCCATACCCACACAGAGACACAGTTCTCATGCCTGTGACCCCTAAGGAGTCTGAACACACATACCCACACAGAGACACCGTTATCTCACCCCTGTGACCCCTAAGGAGTCTGAACATGCATACCCACACAGAGACACAGTTATCTCACACCTGTGAACCCCCCTAATGAGTCTGAATACGCATACCCACACAGAGACACAGTTATCTCACCCCTGTGACCCCCTAAGGAGTCTGAACACGCATACCCACACAGAGACACAGTTATCTCCCCCCTGTGACCCCTAAGGAGTCTGAACACACATACCCACACAGAGACACAGTTATCTCCCCCCTGTGACCCCTAAGGAGTCTGAACACGCATACCCACACAGAGACACAGTTATCTCCCCTGTGACCGCTAAGGAGTCTGAACACGCATACCCACACAGAGACACAGTTATCTCCCCCCTGTGACCCCTAAGGAGTCTGAACACACATACCCACACAGAGACACAGTTATCTCCCCCCTGTGACTCCTAAGGAGTCTGAACACGCATACCCACACAGAGACACAGTTTTCTCCCCTCTGTGACTCCTAAGGAGTCTGAACACGCATACCCACACAGAGACACAGTTCTCCCCCCTGTGACCCCTAAGGAGTCTGAACACACATACCCACACAGAGACACAGTTATCTCCCCCCTGTGACCCCCCTAAGGAGGGAGTCTGAACACGTATACCCACACAGAGACACAGTTATCCCTAAGGAGGGAGTCTGAACATGTACATGGAGGTATCTGTTTATACAGTGGACTTCTGCCACTCACAGAGGGTCTGTGTTTGTGGACACATGTACGTGTGAACATTTGTGCATCCCTTGCGTCTGTGTCTCAGTCCAACAGCAAAAAAGGACCCAAGGAACGAAGCAGGACGAACACTCTCGACACCAGAGAACCACAGTGGATCCAGAGGCAAAGACACCTACGAGACAGACGGTGGAGGAACAGAGAACTCGCCTTCAACTCATCTACCTGCTTCCCTGTACCCTTACACACATCCTACCACCTACACACCCCGCCTCACCTTCTATGGTGTTAAATCAACCTCCCCCTCATCTACCTGCTTCCCTGTACCCTTACACACCATCCTACCACCTACACACCCCGCCTCACCTTCTATGGTGTTAAATCAACTTCCCCTCATCTACCTGCTTCCCTGTACCCTTACACACCATCCTACCACCTACACACCCCGCTTCACCTTCTATGGTGTTAAATCAACTTCCCCCTCATCTACCTGCTTCCCTGTTCTCTTACACACCATCTTACCACCTACACACCCCTATGGTGCCTCACCTTCTATGGTGTTAAATCAACTTCCCCTCATCTACCTGCTTCCCTGTACCCTTACACACCATCTTACCACCTACACACCCCGCTCACCCTCACCTTCTATGGTGTTAAATCAACTTCACCCCCTCATCTACCTGCTTCCCTTCCCTGTACCCTTACACACCATCCTACCACCTACACACCCCGCCTCACCTTCTATGGTGTTAAATCAACTTCCCCTCATCTACCTGCTTCCCTGTACCCTTACACACCATCTTACCACCTACACACCCCGCCTCACCTTCTATGGTGTTAAATCAACTTCCCCTCATCTACCTGCTTCCCTGTTCTCTTACACACCATCTTACCACCTACACACCCCGCCTCACCTTCTATGGTGTTAAATCAACTTCCCCCTCATCTACCTGCTTCCCTGTACCCTTACACACCATCTTACCACCTACACACCCCGCCTCACCTTCTATGGTGTTAAATCAACTTCCCCCTCATCTACCTGCTTCCCTGTACCCTTACACACCATCCTACCACCTACACACACCGCTTCACTGTCACGCCCAGGCCTTAGTATTCTGTGTTTTCTCTATTATGTTGGTTAGGCCAGGGTGTGATTGGGTGATTTATGTGTCTTGTTTTGTCTAGGGGTTTTGTAGTCTATGGGGTTGTGTTCAGTTGAGTATTCTAGGTACGTCTATGGTTGCCTGGAGTAGTTCTCAATCAGAGGCAGGTGTTTCTCGTTGTCTCTGATTGGGAACCATATTTAGGCAGCCATATTCTTTAGGTATCTGGTGGGTGGTTGTTTCCTGTCTCTGTGTTTTGCACCAGTTAGGACTGTTTCGGGTTTTCCACGGTTTCTTATTTTGTATAGTGTTCACATTTTCATCTTTCATTAAAGATGTTTATAAATAACCACGCTGCATTTTGGTCCTCCTCTCCTTCCCAGGAAGAAAACCGTTACATTCACCTTCTATGCTGTTAAATCAACTTCCCCCTCATCTTGCACTCTCAGCGTCCCTGCTACAATATAATTGGCATAGTCTCTAATAGGGATAAAGTGACTGTAGGAATGGCAAAGAGAATGTCTATTGCTGATAGGAACTTTGGAGTGAGATTGAACACACACACACACACACACACACACACACACACACACACACACACACACACACACAGACAGTGGTGGAGTGGAGCGTAGTGTGAGGAAGATAAGACATCTGTGAAGCTGCAGAGGGAGGACATAGGGGAACAGCACCTGCTCTGCTGCCAACGTGTATCACTGACAAGTCTGTGACCTTGATGTGCGTTTGTATGGATACGTGTGTGTCAAATTAAGTGTGTGTCGCTGTGCGTGAGGGTCTGAACTGGTGTTGAAAGTGTGTGTGTCAGTGTGAGAATCTAAACTTTGTGTTCTAAGTGTGTTTGTGTGTGTGAGTCTAAACTTAGTGTTTTATGTGTGTGTGAGTCAGTCTAAACTTTGTGTTTTGTGTGTGTGAGTGAGTCTAAACTTTGTGTTTTAAGTGTGGTGTGTGTGTGTGAGCGAGAAGGTGTGTGTGTGTGTGTGATTAACAGCCCTTTCTCCACTCAGCGGGGCACACCTCATTAAGTTCCTGGAGGCTGTTTTACCCTCGTCTCTTGCTCTCTCTCTCCCCCTCTCGCTCCCCCTGCTCTCTTCCTCTCTCCTCCTTTCTCTCTCTCCCTCTGCTACCCCTCGTTCCCTCTCATCCTCCCTTTTCCTCTCTCTCTGTCCTGTGTGTGTGTTGCCTGAATCACTGTCTAATCATGTGATAGTTAAAAACTTGGTGTTAAGTGTGTGTGTGTGTGTGTGTGTGTGTCTCAACTTTGTGTTTTAAGTGTGTGTGTGTGTGTGAGTGAGTCTAAACTTTGTTTTAAGTGTGTGTGTGTGTGTGTGGTAGATCTGGAAGTGACACTACAGTGAAGAGATCTCTATAATACTGTGTGTCTCCAGTGCTCAGCTCCACTCATCGCTAACGTGCTAACCCCAGCAGAATACTAATGTTTCACCTGGTGCCCGTTAGCAGGATGGTGTGTAGGGAGGTGTGTGCTCTTGCGTGCCTGTGTGGGTGCGTATGTGTGTGTGTTCGGGTATCTGTTGTGCTCTTAACAAACCTGCGTGTCCACACACTGCCCTTCCACCAGCCAGTCCGAAGGGCACAGATGTCTGAGTGAGGGGGTCGAGGGGGTGAGGGTGGCATACAAGCTTGCACTGCCAACTACAGCCTCTACTCTCCCCTTTACCCCTGTCCCATCACGGCTGCAAACTGTATCTTACCCACTACTGTTGCAGGTCAGTCTACTCTCTAAGGAACACCAAGAGTGATGGGGTCATCACACACACACACACACACACACACACAGTATATAAGTGCTAGGATTGTTTTGTAAAGTGCAGCATACATAGACTCAGCCGTGAACACCGCTCATCAAACTGGAATTGAAGGGAGAAATGCAGTTCATGCTGGTCTCCCATCGCTCTCCTATACGCTCTTAGAAAAAGGGTTCCGAAAGGGTTCTTCGGCTGTCCCTATAGGAGAACCCTTTTTAAGTTCCAGGTGGAACACTTCTTTGTTCCAGGTAGAACCCACGTTGGACAGGGTTTCTACATGGAACCCAAAACGGTTCTAGTTGGAGCCAAAATGGTTCTACCTGGAACCAACAAGGGTTCTTCAAAAGGTGGGGACAGCCGAAGAAGCCTTTAGGTTCTAGATAGCGTCATGTTCTAAGAGCGCTGCTCAGGCTGCGACTGCGTGGCAGAGATTCCCATTCCTCCATCGATAAAACCCCCCTTTTCTATTCAGTTTGTTTCTCACTGCTTTTTAGCTTCAACGCTCCGTCTCTCTATCCACAAATACTTGATTCCCACGCTCAGTGTTGGACTCTGCTTCGGTGTTTGAGTACTTCAGTGCAACAGAACAGGGTGTGTTGTGGGAAATGCTGGTGGACGTGGTTGAGTTCCTTCTTTCAACTCAGACCACTTTCAGACTAAAACGCTGCGTAAAAGTAAGTCATTGTCATCCATGATAAGGGGTTGCTGCAGTTCGACCTCAGCGATGTTCTAGTTTAAAGGACTAGGTTACAACTCCTCAGGTGTTATACAGTTGTCAGGAAAGGTTCAAACTGACTGGACAGGGAAATAATTTAAATTCATTAGGAGGCCTTTGGGGCGTTCCACAGTAAGTCAGTCCGTCGGGATTTCTCTAATACCCACGCACACGCTCTCTCGCTCTCACACACACACACACTCTCTCGCTCTCACACACACACACTCTCTCTCGCTCTCACACACTCTCGCTCTCACACACTCTCGCTCTCACACACACACACGCTCTCACACACACACGCTCTCTCTCACACACACACGCTCTCTCACACACACACGCTCTCACACACACACGCTCTTGCTCTCACACACACGCACTTCTCTCTCACACACACGCACGCTCTCTCTCTCACACACACGCACGCTCTCTCTCTCACACACGCACGCTCTCTCTCTCACACACACGCACGCTCTCTCTCTCACACACACGCACGCTCTCTCTCACACACACACGCACGCACGCTCTCTCTCACACACGCACACGCTCTCTCTCACACACACACACGCTCTCTCACACACACACACACGCTCTCTTCACACACGCACGCTCTCTCACACACGCACGCTCTCTCTCTCACACACACGCACGCTCTCTCTCACACACACGCACGCTCTCTCTCACACACGCACGCTCTCTCACACACACGCACGCTCTCTCTCACACACACACACGCTCTCTCTCACACACACACGCTCTCTCTCTCTCACACACGCACGCTCTCTCTCTCTCACACACACACACACGCACGCTCTCTCTCTCACACACACGCACGCTCTCTCTCACACACACGCACGCTATCTCTCTCTCACACACGCACGCTCTCTCTCTCTCACACACGCACGCTCTCTCTCTCTCACACACGCACGCTCTCTCTCACACACACGCGCTCTCTCTCTCACACACACACGCTCTCTCTCTCACACACACGCACGCTCTCTCTCTCTCACACACACGCACGCTCTCTCTCTCACACACACGCACGCTCTCTCTCTCACACACACGCACGCTCTCTCTCACACACACACACACTCTCTCACACACGCACGCTCTCTCTCTCTCACACACACACACACACGCACTCTCTCTCACACACACACACGCTCTCTCTCTCACACACGCACGCTCTCTCTCACACACACACACACGCACGCTCTCTCTCTCACACGCACGCTCTCTCTCACACACACGCTCTCACACGCACGCTCTCTCTCTCTCACACACACGCACGCTCTCTCACACACACACACGCTCTCTCACACACACACGCTCTCTCTCTCACACACACACGCACGCTCTCTCTCTCTCACACACGCACGCTCTCTCTCTCTCACACACACGCTCTCTCTCACACACACGCACGCTCTCTCACACACACTCTCTCTCACACACACGCACGCTCTCTCTCTCTCTCACACACGCACGCTCTCTCTCTCACACACACACGCTCTCTCACACACACGCACGCTCTCTCTCTCTCTCACACACACACACGCTCTCTCTCACACACGCACACTCTCTCTCTCTCACACACGCACGCTCTCTCTCTCTCACACACGCACGCTCTCTCTCTCACACACACACACGCTCTCTCACACACACACGCACGCTCTCTCTCTCACACACACGCACACACGCACTCTCTCTCTCTCACACACGCACGCTCTCTCACACACACACGCTCTCTCTCTCACACACACACGCTCTCTCTCTCACACACACGCACGCTCTCTCTCTCACACACGCACACGCTCTCTCTCTCACACACACACGCTCTCTCTCTCACACACGCACGCTCTCTCTCTCTCTCTCACACACGCACGCTCTCTCTCTCACACACACACACACTCTCTCACACACACACACACGCTCTCTCTCTCACACACGCACGCTCTCTCTCTCACACACGCACGCTCTCTCTCTCTCACACACACACGTATTGAATATCCACTTTAAGTCTCTTTGGATAACAGCCTCTGTTGAGTGGCATATATCGTGTGTGGACATGTTTAACTATTCTTGAGGGGACTCTTCTGGTACCCATAAAAAATAGTTCAACACACACACACACACACACACACACACGGTCTAGAGGTTCGACAGAGCAGGAATGGAACTTTTTGAAACTCCACTCTTTCCAAAGGTGGTGGGTTCAATTCCCTCAGGGATCACATACACGAACTAGAAACATGTGCACTGAATATGCACTCACTGCACTGTACGTCTCTCTGGATAACAGTCTCCGTTGAGTGGCATATATTGTAGAAAATGTAAAACGGTACACACAGACACACACAGACAAAAGACTCCTCTATGCCATGCTCTCCTGGGATCCCTTCCCTGTTTCTGCCACTGACAGGTGAAATAATGGTTATTCTCTCTCGCTTATGTCTCTCTCCTTCCCTCTCCCTTTGTCTCTCTCTCTCCCTCCCTCTCCCTTTGTCTCGCTCTCCTTCCCTCTCCCTATCGCAATCCCTATCTCTCTCCCGTGCTCCCATTCTCTCTCTCTCTCTCCGGCTCCATGAAGTTATTCCTTTTCCATACGCAAATAAACAAACCCAAACAAACTCAATCAAGGGAAACAGAATTTCATCCCCAGAGCATATTGGAAGGTTAAAAAAGTGAACCGGAGAGGAATACTAAGTCGGGATTGCATCAGTGGAGAGGAGTCGGAGACGGAGGCGGAGAGGGAGGAAGAGCAGGATCGAGGAACAGATAGGAAGCACAAGGGGGTCAGAGTTAAACGGCGGCCGGCTGCTTTTCTCCCACCTGTTGTATTACTTCGTTCCTGACTCGTCGTCTACTGGTGGGGGTCGACACACAGGCATACCAGATAATGACCGTCAACACCTGATCTGAGATCCGATATTATCCACATATTAAGCACTCCATCACAGCGCTGTACACTGATCCCCTATCAGTATTAATCAGCGCACACAACAGCCTCTGTCTACCAATTACGTCATGATGAACAGCTTTGGACCAGAGCACTAAAACTGCCGTCATAACACTGAAACATCTGGTGTAGAGATTGCACAGTATCACACAGCCAGAGAGATAAGGAGGGGACAGATCTAAAATAACAAATCCATTTCATGCGTTTGAGGCACAAGACGACTCCGACAATCAATACTGTGACGGACGCCTATTTGAGGCCTGTCGGCTTATTTGAGCGTTAGAAACGGGCAGAGACAGATGTGAGGAGTGAAGGAGGAGGGCCTGTTCTTTTATGGCCTCTCGTTCGCTCTATCTTTCGAGTCCTCCGGCCCTCCCTCTCTCTCCCGTTCACTTTCGTTTACCTTCACTCTTTACTTAATCATGTTGCTGAGTGTGCATGACACAATAGTAGAACAAACTGCATTCATTGAAGGTGGCGACACGGGGAAGGGAGAACTCACTTTCACTCTTTCTTTCATGTACCTTCTTTCTGTACCTTCTTTCTGTACCTTCTTTCATGTACCTTCTTTCATGTACCTTCTTTCATCTGCAAAACCTGAATACCACTGCATTCCCTGACTGAATGTGGCAACGAGCAATAACATAACATAACAAGATATAACAATGTAAGATATTGCATTAACATAACCACCCCTTCTCTAACTCTCTCTCTCTCTCTCTACTGTACCTCTCTCTCTCTCTACCTCTTTCTCTCTCTACTGTACCTCTCTACCTCTTTCTCTCTCTACCTCTTTCTCTCTCTACTGTACCTCTCTCTCTACCTCTCTCTCTCTCTACCTCTTTCTCTCTCTACTGTACCTCTCTCTACCTCTCTCTCTCTCTACCTCTTTCTCTCTCTCTACCGTACCTCTCTCTCTACCGTACCTCTCTCTCTACCGTACCTCTCTCTCTACCGTACCTCTCTCTCTACCGTACCTTTCTCTCTCTCTACTGTACCTCTCTCTACTGTACTCTCTACTGTACCTCTCTCTACTGTACCCCTCTCTCTACCTCTTTCTCTCTCTACTGTACCCCTCTCTCTCTACCTCTTTCTCTCTCTACTGTACCCCCCTCTCTCTACCTCTTTCTCTCTCTACTGTACCTCTTTCTCTCTCTACTGTACCTCTCTCTCTCTCTCTCTCTCTACTGTATCTCTCTCTCTCTACTGTACCTCTTTCTCTCTCTACTGTACCTCTCTCTCTCTCTCTCTCTACTGTATCTCTCTCTCTCTCTACTGTACCTCTCTCTCTACCTCTTTCTCTCTCTACTGTACCTCTCTCTCTCTACTTTACCTCTCCCCTTCTCTCTCTGCATGCTGGGAGTGTTTGGTGCATGCTGGGAATTGTATGAGCGAGTGCGAGTGTTGTCTGGAGTTTAGGTCGCCTGATGTTTTCCTTCTTGTTTTCCTTTTCTTGGTGGTTTTCCTTTTTCTATGCATGATTAAGGTGATTATTTATTTAATTTATTTGTCGTGGTAGAATTAAGTATATTGTTTCTCTTGTCGAAATTGCCCTGGCTTTGGCGGGGATGGCGACCCACATGGGGACGCCGTCCCTGTCACTTCGGCAGGGCTTTAGGTGTGTTCCTGAAGCTACTCTCACTGTGGAGGAGTTTCTAATAGGCCGGCGTTTATTCCCAATGAGCTATTGGAGCGCGAGCTATTGTGTTTTTGGGAAGTTTGCGAGTTCAACTAAGATTTTCCCGTTGGGTTGCAAACACCCGGCTCTGAAACAGGTCGTGTCGTTTCGGCGACAGGTGTTTATGTTTTTGGACTCACCGGAGCAGACTTTGGAGTTATCGTTTAAAGTCACGTATGACAACAGACTGTATATGGCTAATGCTAGTACGGTTAGTCAATGGTGTTTTGAGTGTGGGGATGTTGGCTATAAGTGACATGTTTGCCCGAAAAGGGAGAAGGCGGAGGGAGGGGTGGTCCTCGTAACGCCTGGGTCCACGGATGTAGGGAGAGGTGGGCCGACAGTGCTAGAGCAGCCACAAGCACCTGTTGCTGAGGAACACGTTGTCTGTGTTGAGGGTACGGAGTTGCAGCTTGTACCAGAGGGGAACATAGCGTCTGTTATACAGCAGAAAAATAATCAGAGGCATGTGTCAGCCGTTGTCTCTGATTGGGAGCCATATTTAGGTAGCCTGTTTTCTATTGTGTTTTGTGGGTGGTGGTATCCTGTGTTAGTGTTTTCACCATACGGGACTGTTTCGGTTGTTTGTTTGTACTTTTGTTCAGTGTTCTGTTGATTTATTAAATATATCATTATGGACACTTACCACGCTGCACATTGGTCTGATTCTTGCTACTCCTCCTCTGAAGAAGAGGAATTCCGTTACAACAGGAGGGGGTTCATGTGGAGCTAGTCTCCCAGGTAGTGGAGGAGATGCCCACTACGAGTAATGGGGTACATGAGGGGGTTTAGGTGTGGCTAGTCTCCCAGGTAGTGCAGGAGACAGGTTGTATGTACAGTGCCTTGCGAAAGTATTCGGCCCCCTTGAACTTTGCGCTGTACAGCTGTAATCGCAGCAAAAGGTGGCGCTACAAATTATTAACTTAAGGGGGCTGAATAATTTTGCACGCCCAATTTTTCAGTTTTTGATTTGTTAAAAAAGTTTGAAATATCCAATAAATGTCGTTCCACTTCATGATTGTGTCCCACTTGTTGTTGATTCTTCACAAAAAAATACAGTTTTATATCTTTATGTTTGAAGCCTGAAATGTGGCAAAAGGTCGCAAAGTTCAAGGGGGCCGAATACTTTCGCAAGGCACTGTATCTGATCACTACTGTAGTAGGGTTGGAAGGTTAGACAGGTTGTATGTATCTGATCACTACTGTAGTAGGGTTGGAAGTTGTGACATTACTCCTGTGGGTTTCTCTGATCACCATAATGTTACTGTTGATATTCACTTGTCCACGAAGGTCATCACCTTACTGGTATTTTAATGTTAAATTGTTACATGATGTCATGTTTTGTGAAAAGTTTTTGTTGTTTTGGGGAAAAATGGAGTGTTACTAAATAGAATTTAGAGTCCTTGAGACAGTGGTGGGAGGTTGGGAAGGCCCAAATACGTGTGTTTTATTAACAGTATACTGCAAATCAGTTGAATTGAAGTTGCTCACTCAGAACGACCCCGGACTGATGACCTTACAGGGCAAGAGACATGAACTGAGGTCGATTCTCCATGAAAGAGTGAAGGGTGCCTTGATTAGGTCTCGCTTTGCTACCCTCAAGGATATGGATGGAAAACCTACAGTAGGACAGTCGACATTGCAACACAAACAGATGGTCTGCCTTCGTCTCCCTGATGGGAAGGTGACCACGGATGACAGTGAAATGCGCCAACATGCCGTGGATTTGTACTCTGCCCTCTAGGCGGAGGATTGTGACTCTCTGTATGCTGAACAGGCGTTACATGGACTTCCTCAATTGGGACCTGAGCAGAGAGCTGCTTTGGACTCTGACATTATTCTGCAGGAGCTGTCCACAGCAGTTATGCAGCTCTCATCAGGCCGAGCCCCTGGCATCGATGGTTTACCATCTGAGTTTTATAAGCACTTTTGGGGGTATATTGGGGGGGGGGGTTATGAAGTGGTTTGTGAATCTTTCCATGAGGGTTCTCTTCCTGTATCCTGTCAACATGCTGTGCTTTCATTGTTGCCAAAAAAAAAGGGGGATTTGGCTCTCGTAAAAAATTGGCGACCTGTTGCATTGCTGTGTGCAGAATATAAAATTGTATCGGGATGTCTCTCAAACAGGTTGAAAGAATATCTGGGGCTGTTGGTCCACAAGGACCAGTCTTACTGTGTACCTGACTGCTCTATTGTGGATAACTTGCTTCGAATAAGAGATGTTTTAGACATTTGTAAACTGTCTAATGTGAATGTGGGTTTGCTTTCTTTGGAACAGGGGAAGGCTTTTGACCGTGTGGACCACCAGTACTGGTTTCTCTGTACCAGGTGTAATGAAGGGTCCCACGATAGCACTGTCTGCGTCCGCAGATGACCTGACAGTTTTTATTACAGGATGTTAAGGTTCTCTCAAATGCTTTAAAGGTGTATGAGGGGGCCTCCTCAGCTAGAGTCAATTGGGGGTAAGAGTGCTGTGGGCAGGTCAGCTTCAGATAGGGTCCACTCCACGGTTACCAGGGGGGGTTCAGTGGGGCAGAGATGGGATGAAGGCTGGTTTTTTTTTATAGGCTCCGATGTCTTTCAGAAAAAGAACTGGGAGGGTGTAGTGGAGAAAGTGTGTGCCAGACTGTCAATGTGGAAATGTCTGCTACCCCAGCTGTCTTATAGGGGAAGGGTGCTGGTAGCCAATAATCTAGCTGCCTCTATCCTGTGGCACAGACTAATGATTTTACAGCCACTGGTGGGGGGTCTGATACAAGAGCTTCAGAGGGCTTTCCGGTTTCAAGCAGCCCGGAGACCGTTGTACAGTGATGGTTCTAGCTGGGTCGACACAGCCTATACATTGATGAAGAGAGCGGGCTGCTTAGACAAACGTATTTTCCTCTTAAAGCTAGAGGGGGGTGATTTGTCTGGCTTGACTGGCTTATCAGTCTGTTATGCAGACTTGGAGAGTTTTTGTTCAGTCCCGTAAGGCGGCACGCCACCAGGGATGTGGCTTTTTGAAGAGCCTCTTTTTTTTTTACAACACTGCCATCCAGTCCCGTGCTCTGGGTTCAGCCAGCCTACGTTCATGCCTGTTAAGTGTGGGGTGAACCAAGCTGGATCATCTGATGCGGAGCCGGAGCAGATCGCTGGAGGAGCTGGGAGAAAGAGCGGGGATCCGATCATCTCGGCCTACTGAGGAAGGTCGTCGCTGAGGTCCGCGACTCCTTGCCAGTACGTCATCGGCAGTATGTGACTGACACTTCCGATTCTGATCGATGGACTGAGGGTTTTGTGTTCCCTGTGCTGACTGTTAGTGCTGCGGCGGGGGCATTAGAGGAGGACGTGGGGATGCTGCTTTCCCTCGATACCCCAGAGCTGGCGACAGTTCAAGGCGTTGGGAAAGAAAATCGGTGTGAAAGTGTGCCGTGCTTCTTCCCTGGAGGGGTAAAATCGACAAGGTGAGCGGGTGTATTTTGTCCAGGTGCCTCCTCACAAGGCTGTTGGCGGTCTTTATACAAACTGCCTTTTGAAAAGGGGACAGCTGACCCCAATGGAGGATAATACATAGCCACCAATGTGCATCTGGTACACCTGGATCCTACTGTTGGGGAAGGGTGTCCATTCTGTGCC
Organism: Oncorhynchus tshawytscha; assembly: GCF_018296145.1. Classification (NCBI taxonomy): domain Eukaryota; kingdom Metazoa; phylum Chordata; class Actinopteri; order Salmoniformes; family Salmonidae; genus Oncorhynchus; species Oncorhynchus tshawytscha. The sequence continues at coordinate 9,143,625 of NC_056460.1, read as the reverse complement.
GAGTCGGAATCTTTGGCTGTTTTTACAGTGTCCCCGGTTGGTCGGGATGATTGGCCTGATCACTAGCTGGTTCTCAGCTCTGGGAGAGGTTTTTCTCTTCCCAACAGTTAATATTTGGGCCAAAGTACAGGTTTAGTCGAAGGGGTGTCGTTCTCTTGCTTAATGTTGTGTCAGGGGGCAGCTAAATTAGCAATATGGAAGACTCGAAAGAACAGTATTCGTGGACAGGGGTCTGTGGATGGGGTGGGAATGTTGGAGGGGATGATGCAGCGAGACTGAGGGTTGAGTTTGCCGATTACAAAATGGTTAGCAATATTGATTAACAACTCTGTTTATGAGTATATGGGGTATTCAGAGGCCGTGATGTTTAGTTACTGTGGAGGTTAGATTTGGTGTTGTGTTTGTAATTGATGTGTAACCATGGTTTTGCTTGAGTGTTTGTCGTGTTGTGGGTTCCCAGACCCAATAAAGGTTATTTGAAACTCTCAACTCTCTCTCAACCCTAACCTTTCTCAACCCTACCTCTCTCAACCCTAACCTTTCTCAACCCTAACCTTTCTCAACCCTAACCTTTCTCAACCCTAACCTTTCTCAACCCTAACCTTTCTCAACCCTACCTTCTCAACCCTACCTCTCTCAACCCTAACCTTTCTCAACCCTACCTCTCAACCCTACCTCTCTCAACCCTAAACTTTCTCAACCCTAAACTTTCTCAACCCTACCTCTCTCAACCCTAACCTTTCTCAACCCTAACCTTTCTCAACCCTAACCTTTCTCAACCCTACCTCTCTCAACCCTACCTCTCTCAACCCTAACCTTTCTCAACCCTACCTCTCTCAACCCTACCTCTCTCAACCCTAACCTTTCTCAACCCTAAACTTTCTCAACCCTACCTCAACTCTACCTCGCTCATCGCTACCTCTCTCTCTACCTCTCTCTCTACCTCTCTCTCTACCTCTCTCTCTACCTCTCTCTCTACCTCTCTCTCTACCTCTCTCTCTACCTCTCTCTCTACCTCTCTCTCTACCTCTCTCTCTACCTCTCTCTCTACCACTCTACACCACTCTCTCTACCACTCTACACCACTCTCTCTACCACTCTACACCACTCTCTCTACCACTCTACACCACTCTCTCTACCACTCTACACCACTCTCTCTACCACTCTCTCTACCACTCTCTCTACCACTCTCTCTCTCTCTCTCTCTCTCTCCCCCTCTTTCTCCCTCTCATCTCTACCTTCTTCTGTTCCCTCCAGCGTTGCCGCAGCTTGGCGTGGAGGCGCTGGGCGGCCGTGCCCCACTGTGACGCCAGCCTCCTCATGCGGCGCTTCATGAAGCTCAGTGACTCTTTCCCCGTGCCAACCAGGTCCAGCAGAGATGACAGGTCTGTACGGAACGCAGCCTATAGGGAGGGAGAGAGAGACAGAAACAGAGGTTCATCCCCCCCCACAGTTTGATCTTTCAAAAAATTATATGATCTAAAATCCCAAACAATAAAAGCCTACATCTGTACAGATATGCAGAGAGCGTGTAAGTAGTGAAGAAAGACACAAAAGGAGGGTGAGAGATGGAGTGAGTGTGGGAGGGAGGATGAGAAGAGAGGAGGTCAACGGGAGCGAGCCTACAGGTATACTGAATATGGCATTACATGATAGCTACCCACACAGGCTCCTCTCCCACATCCCCTTCTGCCATAGGAACACAGTAGTTCGGAGGAGTGTGTGCAGCCTGTGTTCTCTGGGGAGATAGTACTGCAAGCCAAGTCTCTAGAGGAACCTGTGCTAGTTAAACGGCTCTGACTGTGTCGTCTGAAAGTCTCTCTCTCTCTCTGTCTTTCTGTCCATCACACGCACGCATATGCAAACACACACACGACGCACACGCACACGCACACACACACACACACACACACGCTCACTCAAAGACTGCTATAAATGGCCTAGATTATCTGGCTAACAGAATCACTGCTGTAATTAGAAATGTTGCCAAACACTAATAAAGCTCTTCAATACTAAAGTACAGCAGACAATTCACACAAATACATCCAGCATTCACACACACAAAGACACACACACACCTTGTGTTCAGGGATCTCTCTGTGTGTAGGTATCTCTGAACCTGGTTAATAGCTGTGCAGGGACTGTGCAGCCCATATTGACTCAGCCTTGAACACCGTTCCGCAAATAGTGTCAGGCACTGAGCTGTATGTTTGAGTGTAAAGAGTTCATTTGTGCAGTGTGTGGAGATACAGCAGTACAACGAGAGAGGGAGGAGAGGGAGGAGAGGGAAGAGAGAGATGGAGGGAAGAGAGGGAGCAGATGGAGGAGTGGGAAGAGAGGGAGCAGAGGGAGGAGATGGAGGAGACAGATGGAGGGAAGAGAGGTAGTAGAGGGAGGAGAGAGAGCAGAGGGAGGAGATGGAGGAGAGAGATGGAGGGAAGAGAGGGAGTAGAGGGAGGAGAGAGATGGAGGGAAGAGAGGGAGGAGAGGGAGCAGAGGAAGGAGATGGAGGAGAGAGATGGAGGGAAGAGAGGGAGTAGAGGGAGGAGAGAGATGGAGGGAAGAGAGGGAGTAGAGGGAGGAGAGGGAGCAGAGGGAGGAGATGGAGGAGAGAGATGAACACAGTAAAACAATTAGCAGAGAAGGCTGGCGTGCGTTCATTAAAATGTGTTTTCATATCTACCATTCAAGCTTATACAGTGTAAGTATGAAGATCCATTTGTCTATTGGCTGTGCGCTTTTGAGTGTGAATTAGTGCGTGTAAGTGCTTAAACATGTCAGCTTTAGCCACGCGTCTCTTAGCAGGGCTCGTGCGTATACGGGCATCTGCTTTTGTGAGTGTATGCGTCTTCCTTTGCGTGTGTGTCCCTCTTCCCAGTCTCTTGATGGTAGTTGTTCGGTGACTGTGTGTGTGTATGGACGGTGGGAGGGGTTCTGTGTGTGTGTCTCACCTGTCTCTTGGTGGTGGCAGTCTGGCGTGTGTGTGTATGGACGGTGGGGGGGCTGCTGTGGTTCCTCCAGGCCAGAGGGGGGCAGAACCACTCCACCTCGCTCAGGTAGATGAGGAAGGAGCAGTCGGAGCCGTCCACCCCGTAGAAGGCATAGCACGGGTCTGACGTCCAGCGGGCACGCATCCACTGGTGATACAGGGGTCAAAGTTCAATGGTCAGGTGACTTTGTCTTTGGTGAACACAAATCAAAGAATAAAATAATTGCCACAGGTCATATTAAAACGATAGGGAGTTTTCGTCATATATTAGATGTACCTAAGTTCCTATGTGCAGTTGGATGGAATTACAGGTCATAAGTAACGTTCCCTCTAATTTTATCACTTTGCTAATTTCAGGTCTGCTGAGCGCAAACTTGAGCACAAGCTTGAATGTTGTGAAAGTTCCGTGCAACTTCCAGCGCTCGTTTACTGGTAACACTGAGGCTGTACCCACTAAGTAGGCTGCTGTGGCTATTTGATCGTAATGAAGGCCTACCAGAGGGGCCTACCATCAAACGCAATGGAGAAAAATGCATCCCATAGCATTTTAACATGGAAAGAGCTGCTCCATCATTCAGCCTACAGTAGCAGCCAATGTGCGGTGTTCAAGGTATGTTTGCATTCCATGAGAATTTTGGAAGAAAAAAAAACATGCAGGACTTGACATTAACCTGTTTATCCACTTGTCCTTCAGACAAGGAGGTGACTGTAAAGAAACCACTTTACAAAATAAAATGCATTATTATTCCCACACCATTATTACAGAGAATCAGACAAATGATGCTACGTTCTGCCTACTGGCTACTTAGTTTACTCAAGTCTGTCTCAAAATACAAAACTGCCTCTTTAAGACAAGAAAAATACAGTTTACTTGACTCACTTTTCAAAGATGTCTAGAAATGCACATGTTTTGTGTTCTTATAGGAAGCAATCACTCCCCCATTGTTGACTACAAATGATCTATAACTGGGCTAATAACTCACTAACTAGCAAAGGATATGAACAAATGCGCACACATGGCTACATGCAGCTCTCTCTTTAATCTCAAAACATGCTCATGCCGTAAACATAGTCCGCTCATGCTGTAAACATAGTCCAGTTTAAAGTGATATGCACAGATCCATATATTGCAATGGTCTATTGCATATAGGCCTACTCCAGCTCTGATTGGTTATGCCTCACAAGTCTCACAAGTCTGTGTAGAGTATGGGCGGAGTACATTTTTTATAACTCTGTAGTCAAACAATTTCATATAAATCGGAAATGAGCTAGGTTGAATTTGGTGATTTGAATGACCTTTTTCACCTGCTTTTTAAAAGAGAGGTTGGAATCAAGTATGATGCCAAGGTACTTAAAATCAGATACCACCTGGAGCTTCTCCCTTGACATATAAACATCTGTCTCAGCAGCATATGTTGCCCTCTGTCACGTTCTGTCTAGTTCTTTTGTGTTTTCTTTGTTTTGGTGTTGGTCAGGACGTGAGCTGAGTGGGCATTCTATGTTGTGTGTCTAGTTTTCCCGTTTCTATGTTTGGCCTGATATGGTTCTCAATCAGAGGCAGGTGTTAGTCATTGTCTCTGATTGGGAATCATATTTAGGTAGCTTGTTTTGTGTTGTTTTTGTTTGCCGTTTCAGTGGAGTGTTTCGCTCTGAAGCCAAACTGCATGGAGTGTCATGTCAAGGGGCTGTTGTTGAGGTGGGCAATCAGTTGTTCTGCTACACACTTTTCAACAACCTTTGACACCACAGGTAGTATACTAATGGGCCTGTAGTTACTCACGTGAGCAGGGTCGCCTGATTTAAAGACGGCCGTTATTATGGCCGACTTCCATACCCTTGGAAACACCCCGAGACCAATAGATGTGTTGGTGACCTTAGTAATGGGGCCAATGAGTGACTCTTTGTAGTTTTTAAGAAAGGTAGAGTCCAGCCCAAACACATCTTTGGCTTTAGAGTTCTTTAGTGAGCTAATCACCTTGTTCATCTTTGACTCAGAAACCTCCCTTATGATGAAGACGGGTTGAGCATCATTTACTAGCACTGAGCCCAAGAAACCAGTGGAGGGGTTCTGTGTCAGAACCCTGACAGAGTCAATAAAGTAGAAATTGAAGGCTATTGCTATTTCGACTGAATCCTGTGTTAGATTGTTATTCACCATGATGTCTAGTCTTTTTGCAGTGTTAGTATGGTATTTTCCTGTTAACTTCTTAGATTCTCCCAGATCAGTTTAGAATTTCCCTTTGCTTCACCAATTATGTGAATAAAAAAGTTTGCCTTGGCCTGTCTGATTTCTTTCATCACCTTATTTCTCAACATGGTAAACCTACATCTGTCATGCTCTAATTTGGATCTTAGGGCTATTTCTAGAGCAGAATCTCATTATTTCATCAATTTCCAGATTTCTCCATTTAGCCAAGGAAGAGGGCTCTTTTGGCCAGGTTTGGATTTGATTTTCTATAGGAAACCATTTATTGTCATCTGGATTGTGGATAGAAAAACCTGACTATCAGCTTCCACGTCTGTATAGGACAAGAGACCATTCCAGTTCATTCCCTTAATTGCGTTTTCAAAATAGCTTAATTCACTCTTAGGTGTTCTTAGTTGATCTGGCTTTCTAACAGTAGAGAGGTTAAACCTGCTCTTAGACAGCTTTCTGGCTATAAGTGTCAGATTATGATCAGACAGCCCAGTAACCATATTGAATGATTTAGTCACTCTCTCTGGTTTATTACTGAATGTTGCATTGAAAGTGGCTAATATTGCTTTGATCCGATCACAATTCCCACAGTAAAAGGAAAGGTTGATAGTGTAAGGGGGAAAACTTTATAAAATTGAGTGAAGTTCAATCTCGTGCTTCTGTACGCGGGCTGATATTTATTCTGCACGGCAGTCCTAGGGAGCTTATAGGGAACATTGGTTATAAGATATCAGGGGAATCTCTTATAGCCTAGCTAGATAGACAGAGAGAAACTCACATCCACTTTGCCAGGGCAGTCTGGGTAGCGGGGATCTCTGGGTACCTCACACTGGCCTGAGGAGCCGTCTCTCACTGCCGAAGAGAAGAGACACACACATCATAGTTACACACTGCGGAGACATAGAACACACACAGCATAGCAGAACACTGTGGAGATATAGAACACACACATCATAGTAGAACACTGTGGAGATATAGAACACACACATCATAGTAGAACACTGTGGAGACATAGAACACACACAGCATAGCAGAACACTGTGGAGATATAGAACACACACACCATAGCAGAACACTGTGGAGATATAGAACACACACATCATAGCTACACAGTGTGGAGATATTGAACACACACATCATAGTAGAACACTGTGGAGATATAGAACACACACATCATAGTAGAACACTGTGGAGATATAGAACACACACATCATAGTAAAACACTGGAGATATAGAACACACACATCATAGTAGAACACTATGGAGATATAGAACACACACATCATAGTAGAACACTGTGGAGATATAGAACACACACATCATAGTAGAACACTGTGGAGATATAGAACACACACATCATAGCTACACAGTGTGGAGATATTGAACACACACATCATAGTAGAACACTGTGGAGATATAGAACCCACACATCATAGCAGAACACTGTGGAGATATAGAACACACACATATAGTGGGGAGAACAAGTATTTGATACACTGCCGATTTTGCAGGTTTTCCTACTTACAAAGCATGTAGAGGTCTGTAATTTTTATCATAGGTACACTTCAACTGTGAGAGACGGAATCTAAAACAAAAATCCAGAAAATCACATTGTATGATTTTTAAGTCATTAATTTGCATTTTATTGCATGACATAAGTATTTGATCACCTACCAACCAGTAAGAATTCCGTCTCTCACAGACCTGTTAGTTTTTCTTTAAGAAGCCCTCCTGTTCTCTACTCATTACCTGTATTAACTGCACCTGTTTGAACTCGTTCCCTGTATAAAAGACACCAGTCCACACACTCAATCAAACAAACAGACTCCAACCTCTCCACAATGGCCAAGACCAGAGAGCTGTGTAAGGACATCAGGGATAAAATTGTAGACCTGCACAAGGCTGGGGTGGGCTACAGGACAATAGGCAAGCAGTTTGGTGAGAAGGCAACAAAGGTTGGCGCAATTATTAGAAAACGGAAGAAGTTCAAGATGACGGTCAATCACCCTCGTTCTGGGGCTCCATGCAAGATCTCACCTCGTGGGGCATCAATGATCATGAGGAAGGGATTAAAATCCTGCAGCGCACGCAAGGTCCCACTGCTCAAGCCAGCGCATGTCCAGGCCCGTCTGAAGTTTGCCAATGACCATCTGGATGATCCAGGGGAGGAATTGGAGAAGGTCATGTGGTCTGATGAGACAAAAATAGAGCTTTTTGGTCTAATCTCCACTCGCCGTGTTTGGAGGAAGAAGAAGGATGAGTACAACCCCAAGAACACCATCCCAACCGTGAAGCATGGAGCTGGAAACATCATTCTTTGGGGATGCTTTTCTGCAAAGGGGACAGGACGACTGCACCGTATTGAGGGGAGGATGGATGGGGCCATGTATCGCGAGATCTTGGCCAACAACCTCCTTCCCTCAGTAAGAGCATTGAAGATGGGTCATGGCTGGGTCTTCCAGCAACGACCCAAAACACACAGCCAGGGCAACTAAGGAGTGGCTCCGTAAGAAGCATCTCAAGGTCCTGGAGTGGCCTAGCCAGTCTCCAGACCTGAACCCAATAGAACATCTTTGGAGGGAGCTGAAAGTCCATATTGCCCAGCGACAGCCCCGAAACCTGAAGGATCTGGAGAAGGTCTGTAGGGAGGAGTGGGCCAAAATCCCTGCTGCAGTGTGTGCAAACCTGGTCAAGAACTACAGGAAACGTATGATCTCTGTAATTGCAATCAAAGGTTTCTGTACCAAATATTAAGTTCTGCTTTTCTGATGTATCAAATACTTATGTCATGCAATAAAATGCAAATGAATTGCTTAAAAATCATACAATGTGATTTTCTGGATTTTAGATTCCGTCTCTCACAGTTGAAGTGTACCTTTGATAAAAAATTACAGACCTCTACATCCTTTGTATGTAGGGAAACCTGCAAAATCGGCAGTGTGTCAAATACTTGTTCTCCCCACTGTAGATACACACTGTGGAGATATAGAACACACACATCATAGATAGAACACACACATCATAGTTGCTCACTTGGAGATATAGAACACACACATCATAGTTGCACATTGTGGAGATATAGAACACACACATCATAGATACACACCGTGGAGATCTAGAACACACACATCATAGATACACACCGTGGAGATCTAGAACACACACATCATAGATACACACCGTGGAGACATAGAACACACACATCATAGATACACACCGTGGAGACATAGAACACACACATCATAGATACACACCGTGGAGATATAGAACACACACATCATAGATACACACCGTGGAGATCTAGAACACACACATCATAGATACACACCGTGGAGATCTAGAACACACACATCATAGATACACACCGTGGAGACATAGAACACACACATCATAGATACACACCGTGGAGATATAGAACACACACATCATAGATACACACCGTGGAGACATAGAACACACACACGATAGTCATACAGACTCTTTAAGCCTTACAGTGGCTCTTCCTTTAAAAGTTGCGGCGTACTGCAGCACAGCGTGCAAAGTGCCGCAGAATTATACGGCACGCGATTTAAGTTTCAGCCGCTGTTGCCAGAACGACGCAATTTACCACAACCTGCCACCATCTATCACAAACGGTCGCGGCATAAGCTCAACACTTCTAAAGGAAGAACCACCGTGTATATCCACACCTGCATCACCTTGAAAAGCAACATAATACTTGTCCTGTGAAGAGAATAGACATCCTTAAAACAGACATTTAACAACCTTTTCAGCAAACCATATGTGCCATCAGTTCCCATGCAACATCCGGCCTGCCTTGGCACACACTGTTCACCGCGGGGTACAGAAATACAACCCCTCGTCAGTGCTGCCATCCCTCCCGGGCTAACGGTACAATGTGTGTCCGCTCACTCACTGCATTATTTGGTCCATTGAGTTGGCTAACTGCCTCCCTGCAGCTGGGGACCTACAGCCAGGAAGAGAGACTGCAGTTCAAACTCAAAGTTCCAGCAGTATGGATGGGAGAAGACCGGAAGTTATATTGATGAGGCTTCGGTCTTGTACTCTGCCTCTCTCTCTCTCTCTCTCTCTCGCTGTCGCTCTCTCTCCTTCCTATCTCCTGCTTCCTCTCCCTCCCTCAATCCCACTCTCTCTATCTATCTCCCCCTACCTCTTTTTTCCCCCCAGATCTCTCTCGCTCTCTCTATGTAGTCCTCTCTCTGGAACAAAACATTCTCTGACAGCTTCCATGTGGTCTGATGAAAGCTTTGTCTCTGTCTGTCTCAGTCACTCCCTCCCTCAAGCTTCTCTCCTCTCAAACCCGCCACACACATTTCCCAGCGACACAAAAGATTTCAACGCCTTCCTTTTGATTCCAATAATAATAACCGTCGCCGTATTAAATGTGCAGCGGACTAATTAGATAAAAAACCCGAGGCCCCCGCGAGACTCGAGGCCCCCGCAAAAACTAAAAAAGCGGCGGCTGGGAGAGAGGGAGGTGCGAATTCCAACTTCCGAGCACGCCGTCTCGCGCGTGTGTGTCTCTCTCTCTCTCTCAGCCAGGAGATGAATCACCGCTGCGCCCGAGTCGAAACGCACAATAAAGTCCACCGAGTCTGGTTGTGTCTTCATCTGTGATTAATAAAAGCGGTTGTGGTTCTGCCCTCACGTCCTCGCCGTGAAAACAAAGGGAGATAAGACTAATTGCCTCCGGTAACGACTTTGCTGTTGGTTGAGGAGGGAAGAAGAGCGGATTAAGGACTGTCGATTGAGTTCCCTTGACAGACGCTCGCGCGCGAGCGCGTGTGTGTTTTCCTGTGTGTGTGAGCGCGCGTGTTTTCCTGTGTGTGTGATTCCAAACGCAATCGGCATCAACTGTGCCGGTAGCAGAATTATTTCGGATTTGATTAAAAAAAGGAGGAGTTGGACAGAAGAAGTCAACAGCAGTGGAGGGAAAAGCAATCAAATGGAGAAGGGACTAAAGAAAGACGGCTGGCTGCACTGTTGACTTGTTCTCTCCGAGTAGATCTTACTTTTATTTCCCACACCACCAACTCATTTCATACGCGAATCACTTGTCCTGCGGGCCGCTTATATTTGAGATCTGAGGGGTGAGGGTCTGACGTGTATTGCCGTTCGAAAACGGTTGGAATTGGTGTTCTGACTACCCGGCGAGGATGACAACGGTTCGTGTTTTCATAGAGTGGGAAGAACCTTTTCACGCTGCTTGAGACAAACCCGACCAGAGCCAAGCCAAGATGCACTGAGCTGGCCCAGTTAGCCGTCCGCCATAGTTGTCACCATAGTTGTCACCATAGTTGGTGGAACCGTGCAATGTTCATAGAAAGTCATGTTTGCCCCCCCCCAATGATGTGAATAAGGCATGGGCAGTTCCATATGTATTGCACAGCAATAACCCAGTGTGTAATGTTAGTGTTATGAAATAGTACCTCTGCCGGCGGCCATGCTGTTCTGGAGGATCTGTTCCACTCTGACCGCCATGTTGGACACGTTCTGAGCTATAGCCTGGATCCTCTCTACCAGGCCTGCTGGCTGGAACCTGGCCACACACACAGACCGAAAAGACACAATCATACAAAGTGAGAAACATACATTGGGGCTGCTCTTTGATCCCACACTGTGTCGAGACAGACAGAGAACAACATCCGTGTCAAACAACCTGAGGGTAAAACTCCGTACCGTACCATCTGACTGGATGACTTAACAATGCTAATAAAAGTTGAGCAGAGCAAAGAGCGTGTACTTATACATCTCTCTCTCTCTCTCTCTCTCTCTCTCTCTCTCTCTCTCTCTCTCTCTCTCTCTCTCTCTCTCTCTCTCTCTCTCTCTCTCTCTCTCTCTCTGCTCTCTCTCTCTCTCTCTCTCTCTTCTCTCTTCTCTCTCTCTCTCTCTCTCTCTCTCTCTCTCTCTCTCTCTCTCTCTTTCTCTCTCGCTCTCTCTCTCTCTCTCTCTCTCTCTTCTCTCTCTCTCTCTCGCTCTCTTTCTCTCTCTCTCTCGCTCTCTTTCTCTCTCTCTCTCTCTCGCTCTCTCTCTCTGTCGCTCTCTCTGTCGCTCTCTGTCGCTCTCTCTCATTCTCTCTGTTGCTTTCTCTCTTGTTCTCTCTGTAACTCTCTCGCGCGCGCTCTCTCTCGCTCTCTTCCTCCCTCTTTGTCTCTCTCCCTTACAGATGTAAGACAGTGTTAACAGGCTGTGAAGAGGCTAATTGTGAGGCACTTGGTTGGAGCGTGAAATAGAAAAAGCCCCATACCGCCTGCTGTAACAGCCAATACAATTTCCTCTGCAGGATAAGACGGCTCCCTTGCATATTTAACACCAGTCCCCAGTTCAGATGAGAAGGGAGGGGCAGTTTTGGGAAGGAGTTTAAGTTTACAGAGGGTGTGCAATACCCTCTAACTATTTTGCCCAGTCAGCAGGCAGCATTAACCCCCACTTACAAATCATGCTCTGAGAGAGGATCAGGGAGACTGAGTGTGTGTGCTTTCTATAAATGAGGTAGAGGATAGATTGCTGAGCTGCCTAATTGACTAACTGTCTGTCCACGGTGATGGGGAGTTAGCTACAGAAAGAGAAACGGTCTCAGGGGAGGAAATGAAACTCATTCTAGACTAGTGTTCTCAGGCTGTGGCTGGCTTAAAGTACAAGCTGTAGACAGCTGTAAAGGATACAAAAAGCCGAGACCTAATTTAGCGAATAATAGCACTGATATGTCTTTGACTTTATTGCGCTTATCCCTGATCGTTTTTATACGTACGTACTGACGTTTCAACGTGGCGACTTCATATATTTAAAAAAATGTATTTATTTGATTTAACTAGGCAAGTCAGTTAAGAACAAATTCTTATTTCCAATGACGGCCAACCCCCGGCCCAACCAAGACCAGTCTAGTGTTTGGACACACCTCCTCATTCCAGGGTTTTTCTTTATTTGTACTATTTTCTACATTGTAGAATAATCCGTGAAGACATCAAAACGATGAAATAACACACATGGAATCATGTAGTAACCAAAAAAGTGTGAAAATCCAAATGTTCTACCTAAAGGTGTCCTAAAAATTCAAAAACCAAATAGCTAAATGATCCATAGTATGACCATCTAAAAACAATTCCATATGTCAGCTTAGCACCCACCCCTCCTCCAACAATTTTTTTGTGAGGGCAACTCAAGTCTGAAATTTCAAAGCGGAAATTGCAAACTTTAGAAGCCTTTTAAAACACAATACGTTCGCATTTCCTGCTCGGCAGGAAACTTCTCAGTGACAAAAGAGTGATCAAATTAAGATCCTACATGCTGACTCTGTTCAACACAAGTACAGCCAGGAACTCTAAGCAGAGGCTTAGTAGACCGAATCTGTTTGGTGGAATAATCTACATTCAGAAAGAAATAGAGGGCATAGAACAGCCACGTTTGTTATCTATGGGCAAAAGACAATTGTTGGAGCTTAGTGGCCCACCTTAGTGGCTGAACGGCTGTCTTTGTCGTGGACTAGAATAAATGGATTTCCTGAGGTGTCTCTAATAATTAAAGCCAGAAGCCCGGTTAGATTTTGGTGTCCAATAACAGGACACATGATTTGGAATCACTTTTTTTTTTTTTTTTTGAATTTAACTAGGCAAGTCAGTTAAGGACCAATTCTTATTTTCAATGACGGCCTAGGAACAGTGGGTTAACTGCCTGGTCAGGGGCAGAACGACAGAATTGTACCTTGTCAGCTCGGGGGTTTGAACTTGCAACCTTCCAGTTACTAGTCCAACGCTACCCTGCCGCCCCAGGACTTTGTCATGGAGAGTGTGGTTGTGGAGGGAGAGGGGAGTTGTTGGACAGTCTCATTGGGGGGGGGTTTAGATGGTTCACCTGAGGTGGTTACAGCCAGCGAGGCTGGGCACAGGACCAAAGCATAGAGCACAGCCCTCTGACGGAGCACAGCCCTCTGACGGAGCACAGCCCTCTGACGGAGCACAGCCCTCTGACGGAGCACACGAGGATTAATGGCGGTGCACAAAGGACACCGAGAGGAACACATGCACGCTCACTCACACATTTAGAGTCGGCGACTGCCGCGGAGGGGACGAGCCACGTCGCTCTCTCTGCTCCAGTGGACTGTGATTCCTATTACATCACTCATCTCTACTTTTAATCTCCTTCTCCTTCTCCCTCTCCCTCTCTTTTCTCTTTTCTCTTTTCTCCACTTCACTCGCTTTCTATCACTTAATCATTAGCTGTTGGATTCCCCTCTCTCTTTCTATCTCTCTCTCTCTCTCTCCCTCTATTCCTCTCTCTTCCTCTCTCTCTATCTCTCTCTCTCTCCCCCTCTATTCCTCTCTCTTTTTCTCTCTCCCTCCCTCTGAGTTCGCTCCGTCAAGTTAGTCCTTTTCCGGGAACACACAAGAAACAAACCCAAACAGGAAACGGAATTGAATGATTGAATCACCAAAACCTTTTTCCTCACCCTACTGCCCTATGTTGCTCTCTCTCTTTGTCTCCCTCTCTTTCTCCAGCTTGTCTGTTATTCTGAAGAGCGTGCCATCCCAGTACATCAAATATGTATACGCCTGTAATCTTTCATCATAATTATCCTTGAATGTGTCTCTGTAGCAATTTTGGTTTCCCTCCTCATAAGGCATGGGCCGAGGACGATGGGATATTGCCTGATTGCGTGACGTCACGTAATACAGGAGAACCCTCTCTCTCTCTCTCGCTCTCTCTCTCTCTCTCTGCTCTCATATCTCAGTCTCCATATCGATCTTTTTCTTCTCTTTCAGTCCCTTTTTCGCCCTTCCCCTCTCACTTTCTTTCTCTCCCTTTCTTACTCATGTCTGTTAGCACAGTCCCATAGTGACGGATACATAGGGTGGTGTAGGTCATGTGTTTTAGAGGGCACATCACCAAGTCACAGAGGTCTAAGCCTGAGGGGCCATAGGGACACCTTGCCTGGGGCCAAACTCTCCCTGGGGGCCACTCAGGGGTTCTGGTCCAATGACATATAAAGAAAGCAGAGTAACTGTACTCACACTACCTCTAGTAATTAAAGATGCATTGACTGTACAGTAGATGGGAATGCATAATTGATGAACTGACTGATTCATTTGGCCATTTACAGATGAATATGATGTTATATCTAAAAATAACACATATGGAATCATGTAGCAACCAAAAACGTGTTAAACAAATCAATATATATTTTAGATTCTTCAATGTGTTATTTCATAGTTTTGATGTCTTCACTATTATTCTACAAAGTAGAAAATAGCAAAAATAAAGAAAAACCCTATCATGAGGTGTATACAAACTTTTGACTGGTACTTTATATAGATATTTATTTATTTTTTACACATATTTTAACTTCTTTTTTGGGGGTGGTAGGCACAAAACTACCTTCATATTTGCATTTGTTTTTTAAAACAGTTACCTTCAGAAGAGTCCTGTGACACTTTAGGGTTCTTAGAGCAAAATGGAGAACACCATCGTGTTTGTGAGAATCTCCCCTTTCCCATTCGTTTGTAGCTCAAACGGTTCGGAAGCTACCAAACAGAAGTGAGCACATCGACGGTATCAACTTTAGACGGGTCTCTTGACACTTGTGGGGTTCAATGGTTAAACCGTTGGTTAAACAGTAGATGAAACCGTTCGGACACTACAGACGTTTGCATGAGAAGATGTTCGGGGATGTCTCGCGGTCTGACTAGCACCGCTACAGCTCTGCCTCCTTTCACCGCAGTTGAGGAAGTGAGACACTGGAGGATGCGGTGGATTGAGACACGTCCGATGCAAAAAAACATATCTCCAGCTTAAACTGACAGATTTTGATGGGGATTTGTTTTGTTATGCAATGTAAATTCATGCACTGGCGTGTCAATCTACTCTAGGGGGTTAATTATAATCCACATAACAAATTACATTTGTTGTTGCTGCATGAATATTTTCCTGTTGTAGCAAACTGGCTCAAATTAGTAGGTAGTGTGAAACAGTCTTCACGCAAGAGTGGAACATTACCAGATAAAAGTTCACATCTGCGCCAGTCAATATATATCACACCTTCCGCTCCCATTTTCACATGCAGGGCTGAACTGGCATTATTTAACGAGGTTTCTGATTCTGTTGGCTATAGAAATGAGGGATTCTAGTGCCGGAGTCTGATCGAGCGGTAACGCTCTCAGCTCCTGGACCACGTGCATGTATGCCCCACGGCAACAGGGTTCGAGCTTTGGTTCAGCCTATTGCATGTTCCATTCCTACCCCTGGCCTTCCTACAGTAGCTGTCATTCCTCTTTTCATTGTCTGTCCTGTCACTGTCCTCTTGAAAAAACGAATACAAGTATGAAAGCATGTTCGAATGTCCTCTATGCATGTAGCTCTCGCCTGTGTAGCTTTCTGTATCTTTCCACAGAGTTCAACCTGACCCTTAGAAGTTGGATGTGAAATGCAGTAAAAGGGATTGAATGGAGAGCGCAGACAGTCAAACTGGACATTGGCGGAACAGAGGGACTGAAAGTGGATCTGTGCTTGGAAGAAGGGAGCGACAAGGTCAGACAACCCTGCCCTTGTAAAGCTGCCGAGAGCAGACCAGACTACAAGGCAGCCAAACGAGGAGAGAAAGAGAAGGGTCTGAAGAGAACAACAAGAGAGGAGGAAAAAGAGTGTGAGAAAAAGGGAAGACAAGGACGGTAAGATGCCTGTCCTAAGCCCACCACTCCATCCAGACCGTACCTGTTGATGGCCGAGCTGAGTTCATCCAGACCGTACCTGTTGATGGCCGAGCTGAGTTCATCCAGACGGCGGGTGTCGCTGGTGGTGCTGTTGTCCAGTTTGGAGAGGCTGTCCATCCTCTTCAGGATCACCTCCAGCATGTCACTGATCTTCCTGAGCACCCCACGAGACTCCACTCCCCCCATCACTACACACACAGAGACAGAGAGAGTGAGAGAGTGAGAGAGTGAAAGTGAGAGAGTGAGAGAGAGAGTGAGAGTAGTAAAGTAGTAGAGTAGAGTAGTAAACAATCGATAAACGCCCAATAACAAGAGAGCGTGGAGCGTTCACTATTTAGCTGATCCCAGTCTCCAATTCACATCATTAAGTAAGCATCCTTCTCTCACTGCCCTACAGCTTCCTGTGCTAGCAGCATACTTTGCCTGACTAGCTTAGGCTAATACATGAATTAATGTCCTTTTTCAATCCCAGACTTCCTACCACCTAGAGTATAATTATTAATGGTACACACTGCCACAAAGGCCTGAGTTATGAAACTATGAAGTGGAACTAATGTTGACATTCCCCGCACTCCGGTGGATGCAATTACGTGCAACCACTGCTGTATTTATTTCACCCTAGTGAATCAGAGAGGTCGTGGGTGCAGACACGGTGTGTGCGCCGCGTGCGTGCGCGTGTGTAAGGTCAGGCTCTTTATCCTCTTTATGCTCTGATTGTTCCACTTCTCTTTACAGGATTATTTGGTGGCTGCTGGCTAGACAACCCAAGGTCATACACACAGTCAATCTATACGCAGCCAATCTACTTAGACAACAGCTCTAGTTGAAGTCGGAGGTTTACATACACTTAGGTTGGAGTCATTAAAACCCGTTTTTCAACCACTCCACACATTTCTTTTCAACAAACTATAGTTTTGGCAAGTCGGTTAGGACATCTACTTTGTGCATGACACAAGTCATTTTTCCAACAATTGTTTACAGACATATTATTTCATGTATAATTCACTGTATCACAATTCCAGTGGGTCAGAAGTTTACATACACTAAGTTGACTGTGCCTTTAAACAGCTTGGAAAATTCCTGAAAATTATGTCATGGCTTTAGAAGCCTCTGATGGGCTAATTGACATCATTTGAGTCAATTGGAGGTGTACCTGTGGATGTATTTCAATGCCTACCTTCAAACTCAGTGTCTCTTTGCTTGACATCATGGGAGAATCAAAAGAAATCTGCCAAGACCCCAGAAAATAAATTGTAGACATCCACAAGTCTGGTTCATCCTTGGGAGCAATTTCCAAATGCCTGAAGGTACCACGTTCATCTGTACAAACAATAGTACGCAAGTATAAACACCATGGGACCACGCAGCCATCAAACCGCTCAGGAAGGAGACGTGTTCTGTCTCCTAGAGATGAACGTACTTTGGTGCGAAAAGTGCAAATCAATCCCAGAACAACAGCAAAGGAAAAAGATGCTGGAAGAAACAGGTACAAAAGTATCTATATCCACAGTAAAAGGAGTCCTATATTCCCATATGCTGAAAGGCCGCTCAGCAAGGAAGAAGCCACTGCTCCAAAACCGCCATAAAAAAGCCAGACTACGGTTTGCAACTGCACATGGGGACAAAGATCATACTTTTTGGAGAAATGTCCTCTGGTCTGATGAAACAAAAATAGAACTGTTTGGCCATAATGACCATTGTTATGTTTGGAGGTAAAAGGGGGAGGCTTGCAAGCCGAAGAACACCATCCCAACCGTGAAGCACGGGGGTGGCAGCATCATGTTGTGGGAGTGCTTTGCTGCAGGAGGGACTGGTGCACTTCACAAAATAGATGGCATCAAGGTGGCGCAGTGGTTAAGGGCGCTGTACTGCAGCACCAGCTGTGCCACCAGAGACTCTGGGTTCGCGCCCAGGCTCTGTTGTAACCGGCCGCGACCGGGAGGTCCGTGGGGCGACGCACAATTGGCATATCGTTTGCCGGGTTAGGGAGGGGTTGGCCGGTAGGGATATCCTTGTCTCATCGTGCACCAGCGACTCCTGTGGCGGGCCGGGCGCAGTGCACGCTAACCAAGGTTGCCAGGTGCACGGTGTTTCCTCCGACACTTTGGTGCGGCTGGCTTCTGGGTTGGATGCGTACTGTGTTAAGAAGCAGTGCGGCTGGGTTGGGTTGTGTATCGGAGGACGCATCAACCTTCGTCTCTCCCGAGCCCGTACGGGAGTTGTAGCGATGAGACAAGATAGTAGCTACTAAAAAGAATTGGATACCACGAAATTGGGGAGAAAAAGGGGTAAAAAAAATAAGTTAAATAAAAAAAAATAGATGGCATCATGAGGACAGAAAATTACGTGGATATATTGAAGCAACATCTCAAGACATCAGTCAGAAAGTTAAAGCTTGGTCGCAAATGGGTCTTCCAAATAGACAATGACCCCAAGCATACTTCCAAAGTTGTGGCAAAATGGCTAAGGACAATAAAGTCTGGGTATTGGAGTGGCCATCACAAAGCCCTGACCTCAATCCCTTAGAACATTTGTGGGCAGAACTGAAAAAGCATGTGCAAGCAAGGAGGCCTACAAACCAACTCTGTCAGGAGGAATTGGCCAAAATTCACCCAGCTTTTTGTGGGAAGCTTGTGGAAGGCTACCTGAGATGTTTGACCCAAGTTAAACGATTTAAAGGCAATGCTACCAAATACTAATTGAGTGTATGTAAACTTCTGACCCACTGGGAATGTGATGAAAGAAATAAAAGCTGAAATAAATCACTCTCTCTACTATTATTCTGACATTTCATGTTCTTAAAATAAAGTGGTGATCCTAACTGACCTAAAATAGTGCATTTTTATTCGGATTAAATGTCAGGAATTGTGAAAAACTGAGTTAAATGTATTTGGCTAAGGTGTATGTAAACTTCCGACTTCAACTGTAAAACACAGCCAGACAACACATTGGGCCAGACTGACTGATATACCATTTACACGATTACAATATAAGTCATATATTCTGAAGATGAATAAGATACCTTTTCTGCAAACTTTCACTGACACAATGTGCAAAAATTATTTTAAAGGATTTAAAAGGGCTTTAGATATGGAAAATATATTTGTATACTAATAATGATATAGCAGGTGGGTTTATCCCAAGTGAAATACAGAAAATATATTATTGGTATTCACAGTATGTGGTCCTTGCAGGGAGTCAAACCCACAACCCTGGTGTTACTGTCACGCCCTGGTCAAAGTATTTTGTGTTTATCTTTATGTATTTGGTCAGGCCAGGGTGTGGCATGGGGTTTTTGTAATTGTGGTGTGTTTGTCTTGGGGTTTTGGTGGTGGTATTGGGATTGTAGCTTAGTGGGTTGTCTAGCAAGGTCTATGGCTGTCTGGAGTGGTTCTCAATCAGAGGCAGGTGCTTATCGTTGTCTCTGATTGGGAACCATATTTAGGCAGCCATATTCTTTGAGTTTGTCGTGGGTGATTGTCCTTAGTGTCCTATGTGTACTCGTTGTTAGTTTGCACCAGATAGGCTGTTTCGGTTTCGTTTATTGTTTTTTGTAAGTTCGTGTTTTTTGTTATATTAAACATGGATCGCAATCGACACGCTGCAGTTTGGTCCGACTCTCTTTCATCACCACTAGAAAACCGTTACAGAATCACCCACCACCAACGGACCAAGCGGCGTGTCAACAGGCAGGAGCAGCCGAAAAAGGAGATGCTCACCAAGGATTTCTGGTCATGGGAGGAGATCTTCGACGGGAGAGGACCCTGGGCTAAACCAGGGGAGTGTAGCCGCCCAAAGGAGCAACAGGAGAAGAGGCAACAGAGGCAGCAGCAGCAGGAGCAGCAGCAGCTACAGTGGGAGAGGTTGCACCACCTGGAGTTATGGACATGGGAGGAGGAATTGGACGGTAAAGGACCCTGGAATGAGCCTGGAGATTATTGTCGTCCCAAAGCCGAGCTGGAGGCAGCAAAAGCAGAGAGGCGGCATTATGAGGAGCTAGCACGGCAGAGCGGATGGAAGCCCGAGAGTCAGCCCCAAAAATTTCTTGGGGGGGGGCTTACAGGGAGTATGGCTATGCCAGGTAGGAGACCTGCGCAAACTCCCTGTGCTTACCGGGGGGCTGGAGAGACCGGGCAGGCACCGTGTTATGCTGTGGAGCGCACGGTGTCTCCAGTGCGGGTGCACAGCCCGGTTCGGTATATTCCAGCTCCTCGTATCGGCCGGGCTAGAGTGGGCATCGAGCCAGGTAAGGTTGGGCAGGCTCGGTGCTCAAGAGCTCCAGTGCGCCTGCACGGTCCGGTCTATCCAGTACCACCTCCACACCCCAGCCCTCCGGTAGCAGCTCCCCGCACCAGGCTTCCTGTGCGTGTCCTCGATCCAGTACCACCAGTTCCAGCACCACGCACCAGGCCTTCAGTGTGCCTCGCCTGTTCAGCGCAGCCAGCGCTTTTCTCCTCTCCTGCGCTGCTGGAGTCTCCCGCCTGTTTAACGCAGCCAGAGCCTTCCTCCTCTACAGCGCTGCCGGAGCCTCCCGCCTGTTCAGCGCAGCCAGAGCCTTTCTCCTCTACAGCGCTGCCGGAGCCTCCCGCCTGTTCAGCGCAGCCAGAGCCTTCCTCCTCTACAGCGCTGCCGGAGCCTCCCGCCTGTTTAGCGCAGCCAGAGCCTTTCTCCTCTCCTGCGCTGCCGGAGTCTCACGCCTATCTAGCGCTGTTAGAGCTTTCCTCATCTCCAGCGCTGCCGGAGTCTTCCGCCTGTTTAGCGCAGCCAGAGCCTTCCTCCGACACAGCGCTGCAGGAGTCTCCCGCCTGTTCAGCGCAGCCAGAGCTGCCAGTCTGCATGAAGCAGCCAGAGCTGTCAGTCTGCATGGAGCAGTCAGAGCTGTCAGTCTGCATGGAGCAGCCAGAGCTGTCAGTCCGCATGGAGCAGCCAGAGCTGTCAGTCTACAGGAAGCAGCCCGAGCTGCCAGTCTGCATGAAGCAGCCAGTCTACATAGAGCAGCCAGAGCTGCCAGTCTGCATGAAGCAGCCAGAGCTGTCAGTCTGCATGGAGCAGTCAGAGCTGTCAGTCTGCATGGAGCAGTCAGAGCTGTCAGTCTGCATGGAGCAGTCAGAGCTGTCAGTCTGCATGGAGCAGCCAGAGCTGTCAGTCTACATGAAGCAGCCCGAGCTGCCAGTCTGCATGAAGCAGCCAGTCTACATGGAGCAGCCAGAGCTGTCAGTCTACATGAAGCAGCCCGAGCTGCCAGTCTGCATGAAGCAGCCAGTCTACATGGAGCAGCCAGAGCTGTCAGTCCGCATGGAGCAGCCAGAGCTGTCAGTCCGCATGGAGCAGCCAGAGCTGTCAGTCTACAGGAAGCAGCCCGAGCTGCCAGTCTGCATGAAGCAGCCAGTCTACATAGAGCAGCCAGAGCTGCCAGTCTGCATGAAGCAGCCAGAGCTGTCAGTCTGCATGGAGCAGTCAGAGCTGTCAGTCTGCATGGAGGAGCCAGAGCTGTCAGTCTACAGGAAGCAGCCCGAGCTGCCAGTCTGCATGAAGCAGTCAGTCTACATGGAGCAGCCAGAGCTGTCAGTCCGCATGGAGCAGCCAGAGCTGTCAGTCTACATGAAGCAGCCCGAGCTGCCAGTCTGCATGAAGCAGCCAGTCTACATGGAGCAGCCAGAGCTGTCAGTCTGCATGAAGCAGCCAGAGCTGTCAGTCTGCATGGAGCAGCCAGTCTGCATGGAGCAGCCAGTCTGCACGGAGCTGTCAGTCTGCACGGAGCTGTCAGTCTGCACGGAGCTGTCAGTCTGTAAGGAGCTGCCAGTCTGCAAGGAGCTGCCAGTCTGCAAGGAGCTGCCAGTCAGCACGGAGCCGCCAGAGCGGTCAGTCTGTAAGAAGCCGCCAGAGCTGTCAGCCTATATGGAGCAGCTAGTGCCGCCAGTCTGCCCAGCGCCGCCAGTGCCCCCCAGTCTGCCCAGCATCGCCAGTCTGCCCAGCGCCATCAGTCTGCCCAGCATCGCCAGTCTGCCCAGCATCGCCAGTCTGCCCAGCATCGCCAGTCTGCCCAGCATCGCCAGTCTGCCCAGCACCGCCAGTCTGCCCAGCGTCGTCAGTCTGCCCAGCGTCGCCAGTCTGCCCAGCACCGCCAGTCTGCCCAGCGTCGCCAGTCTGCCCAGCGTCGCCAGTCTGCCCGGCGCCGCCAGTCTGCCCGGCGCCGCCAGTCTGCCCGGCGCCGCCGGTCTGCCCAGCATCGCCAGTCTGCCAGACTCTTCCAGATCTGCCAGTCAGCCAGACTCTTCCAGATCTGCCAGTCAACCAGACTCTTCCAGATCTGCCAGTCAACCAGACTCTTCCAGATCTGCCAGTCAACCAGACTCTTCCAGATCTGCCAGTCAACCAGACTCTTCCAGATCTGCCAGTCAACCAGACTCTTCCAGATCTGCCAGTCAACCAGACTCTTCCAGATCTGCCAGTCAGCCAGGATCTGCCAGTCAGCCAGGATCTGCTGAAACCACCAGCCAGCCAGGAGCTGGTAGATCTATCTACCTGCCTGAGCTTCCTCTCACTCCTGAGCTTCCTCTCACTCCTGAGCTTCCTCTCACTCCTGAGCTTCCTCTCACTCCTGAGCTTCCTCTCACTCCTGAGCTTTCTCTCACTCCTGAGCTTTCTCTCACTCCTGAGCTTTCTCTCACTCCTGAGCTTTCTCTCACTCCCGAGCTTCCCCTCAGTCCCGAGCTGCCTCGGTCCCGAGCTGTCCTTCAGTCCCGATCTGTTCCTCAGTCCAGTGGGGTTCTGGGTGAGGACTACTAGGCCATGGTCGGCGGCGAGGGTGGACTATCCAGGGACGAAGGGAGAGGGGACTAAGACATTAAAGGAGTGGGGTCCACGCCCCGCGCCGGAGCCGCCACCATGGACAGACGCCCACCCGGACCCTCCCTATTGTTTTGAGGTGCGTTCGGGAGTCCGCACCTTAGGGGGTTCTGTCACGCCCTGGTCAAAGTATTTTGTGTTTATCTTTATGTATTTGGTCAGGCCAGGGTGTGGCATGGGGTTTTTGTAATTGTGGTGTGTTTGTCTTGGGGTTTTGGTGGTGGTATTGGGATTGTAGCTTAGTGGGTTGTCTAGCAAGGTCTATGGCTGTCTGGAGTGGTTCTCAATCAGAGGCAGGTGCTTATCGTTGTCTCTGATTGGGAACCATATTTAGGCAGCCATATTCTTTGAGTTTGTCGTGGGTGATTGTCCTTAGTGTCCTATGTGTACTCGTTGTTAGTTTGCACCAGATAGGCTGTTTCGGTTTCGTTTATTGTTTTTTGTAAGTTCGTGTTTTTTTTGTTATATTAAACATGGATCGCAATCGACACGCTGCAGTTTGGTCCGACTCTCTTTCATCACCACTAGAAAACCGTTACAGTTACAAGTGTGCAAGTACCGCCTCCTGATTCAGCTCACACCAAGGACCTCTGCCTTGCTAGCACACTATGGTGGATGCTAGCACACGTGACCACCTTGACTTACCAGTCGGCGCAACACAAAAAGCTAGCTATTCACTGGTGAAAGTTGGGAAACTTCAGGTTGAGGAGTAAGTTTCACACATCCCCATGTACTACACATCCACCATGCTTTAACTAACTTGACCATTGGAACTATATACACTGAACTAAAAAATAAACATGTTGGTCCCATGTTTCATGAGCTGATGTAAAACATCCCAGAAAAATTCCATGCGCACAAAAAGCTAATTTCTCTCAAATGTTGTGCACACATTTGTTTACATCCCTGTTGGGGATAATCTATTCACCTGACAGGTGTGGCATAGCAAGAAGCAAGAAGCTGATTAAACAGACGTGCCGTCATCAGAGAAGTCGGAACTCGGTCCACGACGAAACACCTCATCGGAGACCTTCAACACGTAATTACATCATTATATTCTGACCCATAAGAGCGGCAGTTCGGGGCAAGGTTAGGGTTAAAATAAGCATAGTCTCGTGCACTCTCTCTCTTTCTCTCTCTTTTGAAACCCCCATTTTGTGTAACGTGTCATACTGTGTCGGCCCGCTAGGGACCTGTTTCATTATACTAAGTTCTAATAGCCTAGACTGTGTGTTTGTGTATCTTATATTATCCTTTTAGCTTGTTAGTAAATAAATAATCAACTCAATTGGTGTGGTAGGGACTTATTTAGTGAGACTCGGGTTTGTGCAGATTATGCGATGTTCAGAATGAGACTGTAGAGGAAATTGATTAATTAAGCGACTGCTGTAAAATGGAAATTCTGATATTCTTTGAGTTAATTTGGGAAATAGAAACGCAATAGAGCCAAAACTTCCCCATGGTGCCCCAGGTTAATGAGTTAATAATTACCTGATTCATTTAATCCCGTATTTATAAACCGTTAATCATTCGATGATCAGCAGATGTCACATGAATCAATACAACGTTACGACAACTGATGGAAGTGGATTTAACAAGTGACATCACTAAAGGGTGAGTCACATGGTCAGTTTTTGTCATGGAAAGAGCCTGTGTTCCTAATGTTTTATATATATAAACTAAAATGACCATTGAACTGTTTCCTGGATACCAGACTGTCACTTTGAAAACCATAAAGGGAGGGTCACTGAAAAGTGAAAGAAAATCATAGCTCAGATACAGCACTGGACCATTCCCTTTAAGGCAGAGAGATCACAGTATATTCTCCTCCATCATAATGTCAGTAGGTATGAGGTTTGATTGTCGTGATAATCATCTGGAGTGAGCTGCCTACCCCAACCTATATATCAACCAACCAATTGGAAGGGTAAAAATAACTAATAGCTCAAATACTGCCTTGTGACAGTGGTGGAAAAAGTACTCAAATCAAGATAACTTCATAGAAAATGACTCAAGTAAAAGTGAAAGTCACCCAGTAAAAGACTACTTGAGTAAAAGTCTAAAAGTATTTGGTTATAAATATACTTAAGTATCAAAAGTACATGCAATTGCTCAAATGTACTTAAGTATCAAACGTAAAAGTAGAAATCATTTAAAATTCCTTATATTAAACAAACCACCATTTTTTAAAATGATTTTGTGATTGATGGATAGACAGGGGCACACTCCAACACTCACACATAATTTACAAACAAAGCATTTGTGTTTAATGAGTCTAACAGATCAGAGGCAGTAGAGATGAACAGGGATGTTTTCTAGTTAAGTGTGTGAATTGGACCATTTTCCTGTCAAAATAATTTGGGGGTGTCAGGGAAAATGTAAAAAGTACATTATTTTCTTTAGTAAAAGTAGAAGTTGGCAAAAATATAAATAGTGAAGTGAAGTACAGATACCCGGGGAAAAAAAGACTTAAGTAGTACTTTAAAGTAGTTCTACTTAAGTACTTTACACCACTGCCTTGAGGCATACAACCCTATGACTAACCGTATCTGAGACCATTCCCTTTAAGACAGAGAGGTCGCTGTATATTATTGTCTGCACTATCATCATATCAGTGGGTATGAGGTGTGATTGTCATGGTAATCAACTGGTGTGAGTCCTCTCCTCCATCACACTCCAATCCTATTGACTTGACAGGTAATTACAGCAGATTACGTCCTCTACAGGAGAACTGTAGGAGAAGGTCACAATTTTTTCTTTCCATGGCAACCTATTATGTCTCTCTCTCACTTTCCTCTTCACCGTCTCTCTCTCTTTCGCTCTCTCTCCATACTCTCTTTCTCCCCTGAACAAGGCAGTTAACCCACTGTTCCTAGGCCGTCATTGAAAATAAGAATTTGTTCTTAACTGACTTGCCTAGTTAAATAAAGGTGAAATAGAAATACTCCCATACTCTCCTTTCTCCTTTCTCCTTACTATCTCTTCCTCTCTCACTCCCTCTCTCCCTACCTCTCTTTGGACTCTCACTACTCTCCTCTAGGATCTGTCTCATTGCCTGTCTCTTTCTCTACTCTCTTCTCTCTCCCTTTCTCACTTTCTCCCCCCCACGCAATCTCGTAGTTATCTCCCTCCACAGTGACAGATGAGGCCCCTGTGTGACAGTGAGTGACATAGTGTCCTTGGGGTCCTAACACATCGCCGTGTCAACCCATCGCCGTGTGACGGGTTACCTTGGCGACTGTCCTAGCTGTCAATTGATTCCTGATGAGCCGTAATGATCGTGATGGCCATTTGGACACGGAAACATCTTGCTGCGATCTTATTGGCACATGGGAACACTCCAGTTGATCTCATTGGCTGCTGTGTTAAAAGGGTTGTTATAACAATGTAATTTAGGTTATTTTTATTACAAAATGCCAATTCAAAAGGCATTTGTGATCCAGCCAGAAGCTTATTTCAACGGTCTGGTGGTTAAATAGAATATGACTGTCAATGGGTAGGCTACCAGTTAACCGTGGTATTAAGAGTAAACCACACACTGACCCTGGATCAGTTAGTAAAGTGGCGATTACAGGCCAGCGGCAGCGGAAAATATTTTTGGTACGGTATCTCAGATTGTTCTGGCAATTCTCACATAGAAACTTCATAGGGAGGAAGGATGTTAAACATGGTTTTTACATTTGTATCACAAACCATTTTGGAGAAAGTCATGATGAAATTGGTAATTACATTTTGGGCCTTTTTAGACCTATAAGGAGTATGTCTAGATTCTGAAATACATTTCTTTATTCAACATAAAAAAAATATGAATATCTCAAAGCCTTTTTGATTTAGCTTAGTTTTAGACATATTGTTTGTAACAATATACTAATTTCAAATTTCCAGCATGGCCCTCTGGTACTTTTAATGATATGACCAGTTGTATCCATAGAAATTGAAATGATAGGTAATTAACCAATCACAGCCCTCCTTTAGGATTCGTCAGTCAGCCAGTCAAGTTTCCTTTTGAATCCATTTTCCCATTCACTGTGTCGGTAGTGCTCATAAAATTGATCATACCTTTAGAATTAGTAGAGAGCCCACTATGGAAATGGTATGTTCTTGTAGAGAGTCGTGTTCTAAACAATATGTCTAATATTGAATAAATGAATAAGTCATTGTTTTTAGAATCTAGACATACTCCTTATGATAGAGCTATAAAAGTGTACAACGACACCATGTTGTCTGTATCATGTACGGTTCACAGATCATAGGGTCTTACAGGAGGCAGATCAAAAAAGGGGCCTAAAAAAAGCCACTTTCATCACGATTTTCTCAAAAATGGTTTGTGAAACAATTTTTTAAAAACTTTTCTAACATTACTTCCAATGAAGTTTCTATGTGAGAATAGCCGGAACAATCTGAGATATAGAAAATATTTTTTGCTCGCGTGGAATCGCCCAAAGGCACAATGTGACCACACAGGCTGCTGGTAATTATCTCACATATTAGAGGTCAAATCATTAACATGAACATGCCGTCTAGGCCGTCTGAATAGATTAGCTCAACAGTCAACTATAGGCCATCGACATGCTGTTAGGGTCAGTTACAAGTCAATCCACTGTACTTGCTGCATCCTCAGAGAGACATCAACAATCAGTCAATTCCATCAGAGTCAGCTACAGGTCAGTCCACTCCACTTACTATAGCTCTTAGAGCTAGCTGCATGTCAGTGCAGTTGTTATAGCTCTACGCTCTTAGGAAAAAAAGTTGCTATCTAGAACCTTAAAGGGCTCTTTGGCTGTACCCATAGGAGAACCCTTTGAAGAAACCTATTCGGTTCCTGGTAGAAACCTTTTGGTTCCAGGTAGAAAGCTGTTTGGTTCCATGTACAACCCTTTCCACAGAGGGTTCTACATGGAACCCAAAAGAGTTCTACCTGGAGTCAAAAAAGGTTCTCCTTTGGGGACAGCAGAAAACCCCCTTTTGAACCCTTTTTCTAAGTGTATCCGGATTCAGCTACAAGCCAGTCTACTGAGCCCTAGGACCATGCCTCAAGGACTACCTGGCCTGGTGACTCCTGGCTGTCCCCAGTCCACCTGGTCTTGCTGCTGATCCAGTTTCTGCTGTTTTGCCTGTGGCTACGGAACCCTGACCTGTTCACTGGACGTGGTACCTTGTCCTGGACCTGCTGTTGTCGCCCCTCTCTTTCCCTCTCCCTCACTCTCTTCCCCCTCCTTCTCTCTACCGCCCCTGCTGTCTAGACCTCAGAATGCTCAGCTATGAAAAGCCAACTTACATTTACTCCTGAGGTGCTGACCTGTTGCACCCTCTACAACCACTGTGATTATTATTTGACCCTGTTGGTCATCTATGAACATCTTTAAGAACAATCTGGCCTTAATGGCCGTGTACTCTTATAATCTCCACCTGGCGCTGCCAAAAGAGGACTGGCCACCCCTCAGAGCCTGGTTCCTCTCTAGGTTTCGTCCTAGATTCCTGCCTTTCTAGGGAGTTTTTCCTTGCCACCGTGCTTCTAAATCTGCATTGCTTGATGTTTGGGGTTTTAGGCTGGGCTTCTGTACAAGCACTTTGTGACATCAGCGGAAGTAAAAAGGGCTTTAATGAGTACATTTGATTTGATTTGATACTTGCTGTAGCTCTATTGAGCCAGCTACAGGCCAATCTACTTGTAATAGCTCTATCTAGAGACATGTACCATAGAGAGGTCAGTCTACTTCCTTATAGCTCTATCGAGCCAGTCAGCCATTGTCTCTGTGCTGATCCTCAGTGATCACAGATTACATCAGTATTAGCATGAGCTCTCCCAGGGGGACCCTAGTGTTTCATATGGAGCTTCCTTGTTTGCGAGGGATATTGCCATGTGCTGACAGCTCAATACCAACACAGCACGCCTCTAGAAAAGCAGTGTTTTTGTCTTAGTGCTACAACAAGAAAGGGCACGTACAAGGCTCTGAGAGTTTAAAGTACCCCCTTCTGCCCAGAAAGTACCCCCTTCTGCCCAGAACAGAATGCCAGTTGGGCCAGTAAGCGAAAGGTCACTGGTTCAATTCCCCGACCCGAATAGGTGAAAAATCTGTCGATGTGCCCTTGAGCAAGGCACCTTAATTGCTCCAGGGTCTCCCGTTAATAATGGCTGATCCCTGGCTGTGACCTCACTCTCTGAGGGTGTCTCAGGGGGAGTGGGATATGTAAACATGTTTTTTCCAATTCACATGTGAAATATGACACATATAAGCACCCACCTAATTATTATATATACAGTTGAAGTCGGAAGTTTACATACACTTAGGTTGGAGTCATTAAAACTCGTTTTTCAACCACTCCACAAATTTCTTGTTAACAAACTATAGTTTTGGCAAATCGGTTAGGACATCTACTTTGTGCATGACAAGTGATTTTTCCAACAATTGTTTTTCAGACATATTATTTCACATATAATTCACTGTATCACAATTCCAGTGGGTCAGAAGTTTACATACACTAAGTTGACTGTGCCTTTAAACAGCTTGGAACATTCCAGAAAAGTATGTCATGGAAGCTTCCGATAGGCTAATTGACATCGTTTGAGTCAATTGGAGGTGTACCTGTGGATGTATTTCAAGGCCTACCTTCAAACTCTTTCCTTGACATCATTGGAAAATCAAAAGAAATCAGCCAAGACCTCCACAAGTCTGGTTCACCCTTGGGAGCAATTTCCAAAGGCCTGAAGGTACCAAGTTCATCTGTACAAACAATAGCACGCAAGAAAAACACCATGGGATCATGCAGCCATCATACTGCTCAGGAAGGAGACGCGTTCTGTCTCCTAGAGATGAACGTACTTCGGTGCGAAAAGTGCAAATCAATCCCAGAACAACAGCAAAGGACCTTGTGAAGATGCTGGAGGAAACATGTACAAAGTATCTATATCCACAGTAAAACGAGTCCTATATCAACCTAATCTGAAAGGCAGCCCAGCAAGGAAGAAGCCACTGCTCCAAAACCGCCATAAAAAAGCCAGACTACGGTTTGCAACTGCACATGGGGGACAAAGATCATACTTTTTGGAGAAATGTCCTCTGGTCTGATGAAACAAAAATAGAACTGTTTGGCCATAATGACCATCGTTATGTTTGGAGGAAAAAGGGGGATCCTTGCAAGTCGAAGAACACCATCCCAACCGTGAAGCACGGGGGTGGCAGCACCATGTTGTAGGGGTGCTTTGCTGCAGGAGGGACTGGTGCACTTCACAAAATACATGGCATCATGAGGAAGGAAAATGATGTGGATATATTGAAGCAACATCTCAAGACATCAGTTAGGAAGTTAAAGCTTAAACGCAAATGGGTCTTCCAAATGGACAATGACCCCAAGCATACTTGCAAGCAAAGTTGTGGCAAAATGGCTTAAGTACAACAAATTCAAGGTATTGGAGTGGCCATCACAAAGCCCTGACCTCAATCCTATAGAACATTTGTGTGCAGAACTTAAAAAGCGTGTGCGAGCAAGGAGGCCTACAAACCTGACTCAGTTACACCAGCCCTGTCAGGAGGAATGGGCCAAAATTCACCCAACTTATTGTGGGAAGCTTGTGGAAGGCTACCTGAAACGTTTGACCCAAGTTAAACAATTGAAAGGCAATGCTACCAAATACTAATTGAGTGTATGTAAAATTCTGACCCACTGAGAATGTAAAAGCTGAAATAAACCATTCTCTCTACTATTATTCTAAATATCAAGAATTGTGAAAAACTGAGTTTAAATGTATTTGGCTAAGGTGTATGTAAACTTCCAACTTCAACTGTATGAATTAACATAGGATAGAAACAGTTGTTTATCCGTAAAGCAAACAGTACTGTTACCACAGTAAATATATGTTATCTCTCTCCAGAAGATGGATAAAACCAAGTGAAAAAGTATGAATAGCAACTATCTAAATTCTGTTCAAATTAGGAGTCTAATTGACCGTGCACTGTGTGAATCAATACATTCTCGAATACATTCTTCAAAGGGATTTCTTAATCGATTGTTGTCCTCGTCTTGTGAATAACTCTACATTCTCCTTAAACTTAAATCTGAGGTGAAAATAAATGTCAGATTCAGTCAAATCATCTGATTTGAAGATTCAGTCGTGGGTGAGCTAACAGGACCGTCTGTTCTTTCCCTTGGCTGGTTCCAGGTCACAGTGTGTCGGGGTGCTCCAGCTAGCGTGGGATGGCACGGCGTACATCAGTGTAACACAACTACTCTTCCCCAGCTTCAACCACCATATTGCCCTGAATATTTAGGTGTGTGTGTGTGTGCGTGCGTGGGTGTGTGCGTGTGAGTTTTGACTAGCCAATACCCCCCCTCAGTATGGGAGAGGCTAACTCGCAGCAGGAGAAAACTTCTGTCTGCTTTTATTTCGGTCACAAACTGTGTTTTAGACAGAATGCCAACTCTGTTTTTCTCAGCTAGAGTAGGTCACCTCTACAATACCTGCTAAGATATAGAGGCAGGACTGTGTTGACTTGGCCAGTGTGTGTGTGTGTGTGTGTTTACCTTTCATGGTTTTGGCCTCCCACTGAAATCTGTCCCTTTTAAACCTCTAACGTGTTAACAGTCCAACTACACACCCCTCAATTCACAACGTCACAGTCCTACTGTTATGGACGCACACCCACCCACACACACACACCCACACACCTCAGGGCATAACAACCCAGTGCCACTGTTCAACAACACACCCTTAATGGAAGGACATGGTCCCTGGCGCTAACAGTCCTCACTTCTCTGTGTGTGTTCCTCTCTTAATGGACAGACCCACTGTTTACTTCACACCAGCACCCCTCTCCTCTCCGCCCCTCTCATCTCCACCCCTTTCCCCTCCTCCACTTCAGTGGGATGCTAAGAAGCACTCCCCCTCCGTTTCCCACTCTTTTTATGTTGTGTCAGAGCCAAAGGACCCTTGAGCACTCGGTGAGCTGTTGAACGCAGCATCATCTTAGTGCAGTGTTGCGAACGTGGCCCATTGTGCAACGCTGTGAAAAGCCTCTATGTGGGGGACAATGGAGGCACAGCCCGGTGGTGGCGGGTTGTAAAACCATGGGCTGAAAAGGCTGGTCATTTCGGTTGTGTCGTGCAGAATTGGTTGCTAGAGGGTCAGGTTGCTTTTTCTTGGACAGACTATAAACACCCATAGGCCTTTATTATACACAAGCAAGCACAACAGAAACTCTGACTCTGTGTCCACATCATCCTATAACACATAATTGCGCACCAGGAGTTGTTCATTGTGAAGTCCCTCTGTCTCCCCCGCTGGCATGAAAAAAAGATACACAGTAAATAGAATATAGTGGAGTATACTGTACTGTAGTTACACTTGCACTAGTTTGCTGTGTGTGTGCAATCGTAGCCAGGCTCCCAATGCGACTCACCCGGCAGTGGCTCAGATCGAGCTGTGGGGTGTGCTGTTAGGGAGCAGGCAACAGGATGTGGTGTTAGTGAGATTGGCCACAGGCTGTGTGCATATTCATGTGGTGAAATACATGTCAGGCTTGGCTAGAGATGACATAGTTGACACTTACAGGGAGACGAACTGGAGCAGACCAACACACATCCCTGAACGTACCACATGTATACGTTCTGACACAGACACAGACATGGACAAATGCATTCACACTCATCATACACTCATGTACTCCCAATAGGTAGGTTTGCCTGTGTGTGTGTGTGTGTTTCCAACAAATCCTTACAGCCTGGTACATATATTTTGAAGGTATGGGATCCACCTTTCTCCCTCTCTTCCTCGCCACCTCTCCTCTCCCCCCTCCCTGTTTCTCTCTATAGAGTTGAGCCCTGGTAGTCTGTTTGCCAGTATATCCATTCCCTCTCGTGCACACACAGTCACACAGTAAGCGTGCACACTGTCAGTGGACCTATCTAGAAAATCAACTATTGATGAATTTCTTTCCCCTGAACACAATAGTATATGTTATATATTATAACGTCCTTGCTGTTTACAGCAAAGCACTGATCTAAGGTCAGTTTTGGATGTTCCAGCACTAACAGGTTAAGGTCAGGATTTGCTGAGATTGCTCTAATCCTAGAAGTCTGCTTACCCGCTGGGCACATAACATAAAGATATAAAACTGTATTTTTTGTGAAGAATCAACAACAAGTGGGACACAATCATGAAGTGGAATGACATTTATTGGATATTTCAAACTTTTTTAACAAATCAAAAACTGAAAAATTGGGCGTGCAAAATTATTCAGCCCCCTTAAGTTAATACTTTGCAGCGCCACCTTTTGCTGCGATTACAGCTGTAAGTCGCTTGGGGTATGTCTCTACCAATAAATGTTGTTCCACTTCATGATTGTGTCCCACTTGTTGTTGATTCTTCACAAAAAAATACAGTTTTATATCTTTATGTTTGAAGCCTGAAATGTGGCAAAAGGTCGCAAAGTTCAAGGGGGCCGAATACTTTCGCAAGGCACTGTATGAGTCTCCAGCTTCAGAGATTTTTTGCTGTTCGTTCCAGTTATTGGCAGCAGAGAACTGGAAGGAGGGGCGTCCAAAGGAAGAATTGGCTTTGGGGGTGACCAGTGAGAGATACCTGCTGGACCACGTGCTACGGGTGGGTGCTGCTACGGTGACCAGTGAGGTATACCTGCTGGACCGCGTGCTACGGGTGGGTGCTGCTATGGTGACCAGTGAGCTGAGATAAGGCGGGGCTTTACCTAGCAGAGGTAAAGTTATGTGGAAACAATGTATATCGAACCAGTTTGTGACGAATGGATAAAGCCTGCAATCTCCTCTCGATCCCATCTCCATTTCCAAACTGGAATTAGATTAGATGTAATTAGATGCAGTTTAATTATCATAGCCATCATGGGGGATTTCTACTCGTTAGTTGACAGAGTGGAAAAAAAGGATTGATTGCAAAATGTGGACAGGAAGCCAGCTTTCTCTAGGGTTGCAGGTTTTCTTGCGACACTGGATCAGGACAGTGGGCATGTGTGCTTTGAGCCAATCAGAATAAGGTAAATAAGCATTGATTCAGGAAGTAGCAGTAATTGTAGAGGTGGTGTACATAAAACAATACAGCACAGTAAGTGATGTCATAGTGCGGTGAAAGAGTACGTCTCCTATGGGAAACCCCTTTGGAACCCTTTTTTCTAAGAGTGTAATGCCGATGACATGAAAACAAGCAGAAATGCATGCAAATGTTTTCAAAGAACAGCTGCGTTTGCCAGGCCTATAGCTGTGAGATACACAAAGGCCGAAGACACACAACTGTTAGTGTAAAACCTGACGGTTCCTTTCTCAGTTCCCCTCTTTCAGAACCCCCTTTAACCTTCATTAGTTCAGTCTCTCCGAAACGCCAATAACGCCCTGATGGTTTTCGTTTGGGGATATTCACTATTCGCGAGGCAAGAAGGTATTCCAAAATCCAAGCTGCGGAGGGGGAAAGAGAAAGAGAGAGGGAGAGAAAGATGGAGGGAGATAAGCTCTCAGTCTATTGGAGCAGACAACTTCTGTCACTCCTCCTCTGTGTCTGCCTCTCTTTCAAAGCGCACACCGAAGAAGAAGGGATGAGAGAAAAAGACGACAGAGAGCTCGTGTAGAGTACTAGCTGTATCTATCTGGCTCCACTGCGCGGCTTTAATTAAAGCTTCCCCACCCTTCCTCTTCCTCCCTCCGTCCTCCTCTCTGCACCCCCCCCCCTTTCCCCCACTCCTTTAGCAAATCCTCTCAAAACCCATTCTTTGATTTCTGCCTCTCTGAAGTTGCGCTGCTCAGTTCGGATCAGCACTCTCCTCCTCACTCTCCCTCTCTCTCTCTGTTTTTCTCTCTCTCTCTCTCTCACACACACACACACACAGACACACACTCCTTTCCTCTCCCTCTGTTTTTCACCCTATGTCTTTCACCAGCAGTTGGGTCATTTCTGCACCATGTCTTGTATGCTGTTGTGCATGATGTCAGACTCTGAAACCCGAGTGGAGCCTTGAAGCCCACTCCTACTCACAAAACAGCCAGTCAGCGCTTGGGAAGACAGCCCAATTATGGCCAGAAATAGGCACAGATGAAAACAATGTATGAATAGGGACCAAATTGCATAAAAATATATGAAAGGGTAACGGGTTTGGCGTGCACTGAATGGATGTTAATGGAAAAGGGGAAATAATAGGTTCAGCAAGATCAGGAAGAGTATATATTTGATATTTTCATCTATTTGAAAGGTCCATGTAAAACGTGTACGTTATACACAAAGCGACCTGTTATTTGCATCTGCAGTCCCTGGGAAGGGTAATGTGGCAGTAAATGCATGTCAACATGACTTTCTATGCTGTCAATGACAAGGACGACCTAAAGCTCCAGTCCCAGCCACACACTGTGTGAGCAGAACGACTAAGGCTGCTGTAAGTCAAGCGAGGGCTGCAGCTATGGGAGCCTGGCACGATGCACAACTACCTCTGTCAATGTCTTTACATTCAGACACACGTGTGGGTACGCACCCACACACACACACACACTCAATGTCCCCTGTGGGCTGACAGTGTACTGTTCCCTGAAACATATCACTGTGCATGTACTGGGAAAAGGCCTTACAATGTTAACCCTGTACATCCCATGGCAAGGTTGACATTTGAGGAGTTTAGCAGACACGCTCATCCAGAGCAACTTACAGTACACACATTTTCTTATTTGTTTGTATTGGTCCCCCATGGGAATCGAACCCACAACCCTGCCATTGCAAGTGCCACGCTCTACCAACTGAGCCATACAGGACCAACAGGACACACATGTATATCCTTAAAATAAGTCCCTAATGCCTATAGTCAAGTACGGCACCTCCTCTAGTCTTAATGACTCCGTTATGTAAACATCTCTGTTCCTCAGCCTGCATTAGCTTTGCCGACTGCCATTACTTCAATGGGCTTAGTGGCTTTGTGGACAACTGAGACATAGGGCTTCAGGGGGCCTTTTTCCACTACGAGGCAAGACCCCGGACGTCACTGTGTGTTAATGTGACAGGGCACTACGTTGCCCTGGGAGAGAGACAGGGAGACATTGGAGGAAAGTAAAGTAGAGAGAGGGGATGGAGCATGAGAGAGAGGGGATGGAGAGTGAGGGAGAGAGAGAGGGGATGGAGAGCGAGAGAGGGGGTGGAGAGTGAGAGAGGGGATGGAGAGTGAGAGAGAGGGGATGGAGAGAGATTCTGACCGGGGGTTTACACTACCTTGGGAGAACAGTTGGAGAGATGGAGAGATATAGAGAGAAAGGGAGAAAATAAGAGCAAAAAAATAGAGATGGGGAAGTAGCGCTCATAAAACACTGTGACATATGATGGTAACACCCCCTATTGGCATACCCCCCCTCCCCCCCATCGCCACCTCGGTTAAAACCAGCTAAACCCACTGTTGGGTTATAGTACGAAATCACATACTACAACCGGACAAATTATGGCAAAAGATACATTTGTTGAAAGCCTTGGCAGTGGCCATTTGTTTTTTAACCTTGCATGGAGGGTCAGGTTTTTTTTCATCCCGCTCAGATCGTTTCTTCTTTATAAGCTTAAACTTGTTTAAACTTGTCATTCATTTTTTTCTATAGGTTATTGAGTTTTTGAGATGGAACAATGGAGCTTATTCATTGTTTGATCGGGGACAGTCATGCATGCATAAAACGATGAAAGCATAGCCCAAAGTCATATTAAAAGTCTATTGAATGAAGAGATAAGTGGAAAAGGCATACTTTTTTAACCTTTTTCCTTTTTAAGTGGAATACTAGATGTCAACAGTCTTTAGAAAGAGTTTCAGGCTGTTTTTTTTTTTTTAAAGAGCTAGAAGTTGTAGTTTTTCTAAGTGGCTCCCATTATGGCTGTAGTGTTTCCATGCGCGTGGATGAAAGAGCGTTCTTTGTTATTTATCTCCGGTAATGATCATACTATTATCCGTCTTAAATTTAATAATTTATTTACGTATTAGGGTACCTAAGGTTAGATTACAAATGTTGTTTGACTTGTTTGGATAAGTTTATTGGTAATGTTTGGGATTCATTTTGTATGCAATTTGAAGGAGGGAAACCGGTGGATTATTGAATGAAGCACACCAGCTAAACTGAGTTTTTATGGATATAAAGAAGGACTTTATCGAACCAAAGGACCATTTTGATGTAACTGGGACCTTTTGAAGTGCCAACAGAGGAAGATCTTCAAAGGTTAGGCATTCATTATATTGCTGTTTCTGACTTTCGTGTTGCACCTGACTGGTTGAAAAATGTTTTTCATGCTCAAATCAAATTGTATTATACCATACACATGGTTAGCAGATGTTAATGTGAGTGTAGTGAAATGCTTGTGCTTCTAGTTCCGACAATGCAGTAATAACCAACGAGTAATCTAACCCAACAATTTTACAACTACCTTATACACACAAGTGTAAAGGGATGAAGAATATGTACATAAAGATATATTAATGAGTGATGGTACAGAACGGCATAGGCAAGATGCAGTAGATGGTATCGAGTACAGTATATACATATGAGATGAGTAATGTAGGGTATGCATTGTTTAAGTGACTAGTGATACATTTTTTACATAAATTTTTCCAATATTAAAGTGGCTGGAGTTGAGTCAGTATGTTGGCAGAAGCCATTCAATGTTAGTGGCGGCTGTTTAACAGTCTGATGGCCTTGAGATAGAAGTTGTTTGTCAGTCTCTCGGTCCCTGCTTTGATGCACCTGTCCTGACCTTGCCTTCTGGATGATAGCGGGGTGAACAGGCAGTGGCTCGGGTGGTTGTTGTCCTTGATGATCTTTATGGACTTTCTGTGACATCGGGTGGTGTAAGTGTCCTGGAGGGCAGGTAGTTTGCCCCCGGTGATGCGTTGTGCAGACCTCACTACCCTCTGGAGAGCCTTACGGTTGTGGGCGGAGCAGTTGCCGTACCAGGCGGTGATACAGCCCGACAGGATGCTCTCGATTGTGCATCTGTAAAAGTTTGTGAGTGCTTTTGGTGACAAGCCAAATTTCTTCAGCCTCCTGAGGTTGAAGAGGCACTGCTGCGCCTTCTTCACCACGCTGTCTGTGTGGGTGGACCAATTCAGTTTGTCCGTGATGTGTACGCCGAGGAACTTAAAACTTACTACCCTCTCCACTACTGATCCTGTTGATGTGGCTAGGGGGTGCTCCCTCTGCTGTTTCCTAGTCCAAATCATCTCCTTTGTTTTGTTGACATTGTTGACGTGTGAGGTTATTTTCTTGACCCCACACTTCGAGGGCCCTCACCTCCTCCCTGTAGGCCGTCTCGTCGTTGTTGGTAATCAAGCCTACCACTGTAGTGTCGTCTGCAAACTTGATGATTGAGTTGGAGGCGTGCATGGCCACGCAATCGTGGGTGGACAGGGAGTACAGGAGAGGGCTCAGAACGCACCCTTGTGGGACTCCAGTGTTGAGGTTCAGCAGGGTGGAGACTGTCAGGAAGTCCAGTACCCAGTTGCACAGGGCGGAGTCGAGACCCAGGGTCGAGAGCTTGATGACGAGTTTGGAGGCTACTATGGTGTTAAATGCTGAGCTGTAGTCGATGAACAGCATTCTCACATAGGTATTCCTCTTGTCCAGATGGGTTAGGGCAGTGTACAGTGTGGTTGCGATTGCGTCGTCTGTGGACTTGGGTGTCAGGTAAGGTGGAGGTGATATGGTCCTTGACTAGTCTCTCAAAGCACTTCATGATGACGAAAGTCAGTGCTACGGCGCGGTAGTCGTTACCTTAGCTTTCTTGGGAACAGGAACTATGGTGGCCCTCTTGAAGCATGTGGGAACAGCAGACTGGGATAAGGATTGATTGAATTTGTCCATAAACACACCAGCCAGCTGGTCTGCGCATGCTCTGGGGACGCGGCTGGGGATGCCGTCTGGGCCTGGGGATGCCGTCTGGGCTTGTGAGAGTTAACACGTTTAAATGTTTTACTCACGTCGGAGGAGTCCGCAGGTTTTGGTCGCGGGCCGTGTCAGTGGCACTGTATTGTCCTCAAAGCGAGCAAAGAAGTTGTTTAGTCTGTCTGAGGTCAAGACATCCTGGTCCGCGATGGGGCTGGTTTTCTTTTTGTAATCCGTGATTGACTGTAGACCCTGCCACATACCTCTTGTGTCTGAGCTGTTGAATTGCGACTAAAGTCTCTATACTAACGCCTAGCTTGTTTGATTGCCTTGTGGAGGGAATAGCTACACTGTTTGTATTCGGTCATGTTTCCGGTCACCTTGCCCTGGTTAAAGGCAGTGGTTCGCGCTTCTAGTTTAGTGCGAATGCTGCCATCAATCCACAGTTTCTAGTTTGGGAATGTTTTAATAGTTGCTGTGGGTACGACATCGCCGATGCACTTGCTAATAAACTCTCTCACCGAATCAGCGTATTCTTCAATGTTGTTGTTTGATGCAATGTGGAACATATCCCAATCCACGTGATCGAAGCAATCTTGAAGCGTGGAATCCGATTGGTCGGACCAGCGTTGAACAGACCTGAGCGCGGGAGCTTCCTGTTTGAGTCTCTGTCTATAGGCAGGGAGCAACATGGAGTCGTGGTCAGCTTTTCCGAAAGGAGGGCGGGGGAGGGCTTTTTTATGCGTCTCGGAAGTTAGAATAACAATGATCTAGGGTTTTACTAGCCCTGGTAGCACAATCGATATGCTGATAGAATTTAGGGAGACTTGTTTTCAGATTAGCCTTGTTAAAATCCCCAGCTACAATGAATGCAGCCTCATGATATGTGGTTTCCAGTTTACATAGAGTCAAATAAAGTTATAGAGTCAAATAAAGTTTGTTCAGGGCCATCGATGCTTGGGGGGAATATATGCGGCTGTGATTATAATCTAAGAGAATTCTCTTAGTAGATAATGCGGTCGGCATTTGAATGTGAGGAATTCTAAGTCAGGTGAACAGAAGGACTTGAGTTCCTGTATGTTGTTATGATCACACCACGTCTCGTTAATCATAAAGCATACCCCCGCCCCTCTTCTTACCAGAAAGATGCTTGTTTCTGTCGGTGCGATGCGTGAAGAAACCAGCTGGCTGTACCGACTCCGATAGCGTCTCTCCAGTGAGCCATGTTTCTGTGAAGCAAAGAACATTACAGTCTCTGATGTCCCTCTGGAATGCTACCCTTGCTCGGATTTCATCAACCTTGTTGTCAAGAGACTGGACATTGGCGAGTAGTATGCTAGGGAGCAGTGCGCGATGTGCCCAGAAGACCGCTTCGTCTGCCCCTTTTACGGCAACGTTGTTTTGGTTCGCCGGCTTGTATCCGATCCATTGTCCTGGGTGGAAGGCAAACCACAGGATCCGCTTCGGGAAAGTCGTATTCCTGGTCGTAATGATGGTGAGTTGACGTTGCTCTTATATCCAGTAGTTCCTCCCGACTATGTAATAAAAACCTAAGATTACCTGGGGTACCAATGTAAGAAATAACAGGTAAAAAAATACTGCATAGTTTCCTAGGAACGTGAAGGCGGCCATCCTCAGATAATCGCATGGTGTTTCGCCGTAAAGCCTTTTTGAAATCTGATACAGTGGCTGGATTAACAAGACGTTAAGCTTAATTGTGATGTATAATACTTGTATTTTCATGAATGTTAAATATTTATATTTCTGGAATTTGAATTTCGCACTCTCAAATTTCACTGGATGTTGGCCAGGTGGGACGTTATCGTCCATAAGAAGTTAATTAAACAGCTAGACACTAGATAGTTAGGAAGTGTTAATATATAAAAAAACGAATAGGTTTAGGCTGTAAGACTCATGCATCTCTCTCTCTCTCTCTGTCTTTCTCCTCTCTCTCTCGGTTTGTCTGCGTCCGTCTCTATAATTCACCCCTCAGCAGATATATTACCAGCTGCCCGCCCCCAGTCTGCACTAAAAGGCAGAGCCAGGTGCAATTTGATGGCCCACTTCATTAGCCTGGCACCATTCATTTATCCTGTTATTTACTCCTGACGTACAGGTAATGAAGCGAGCGACTGGTGAAACAGCAGCAGGGACACATGGGGCAAAAGACCTACGCTGAGCCAAAATGGACACCTGGTGTGGTGAAACCGCAAGGGATCACGTGGGATAAAAAAACGTGGTAAGCAGAAATGCAGGGAGTTAGACATTCATACTTATTCATACACAACCTTACCGTGTGCTAGCTGACTGCCAACCAGATTGCTACCGGGTAAAGTGGAGATCTTTGCTGAGCTAGACAGAGAAGTACAATTCCCAAGCCTCCAAACTTCTCCGCCTTTGCTATAACCTCCAGAATATTAAAGTAGCTGATGTTTTGTTCCTAGCAGGAAGTCACAGCGGGAAGCAGGAGGCATTGTGAAAAATGTCAATAAGCACAGCAGTTGCTACTAAACAGAATCCTTACACAGTACATGTAGTACTTTGCTTTCAACAGCACAGCATTCTCCTCCATACACAGTAACAATGTGAACTGATTGTGCAGATCATTGTGTAAGAATGGCAAGCGGCAACTGCAAATGGTCGGGAGTTACTGTACTGTACACCCATAAAACTCAGTTCAACTTGAGAAAAACATTTCTGCTCGCGCTCAAAAACAAAATGTTAGCCTGGTTGGCTATAGCCTACAACAAATGAAGCAGCATCAACTACGTACAAAAAGCAAGCCATGCGGACCTTTGAGTAACTCGAAGGACAGGCCTTGCAATGGCCAGTAATACAGCTAGCTATACACAGCAATGGAAGCTGCTGAGGGGAGGAAGGCTCATAATAATGTCTGGGATGGAGCTTATGGGATGGCATCAAACACATACCG
Organism: Oncorhynchus tshawytscha; assembly: GCF_018296145.1. Classification (NCBI taxonomy): domain Eukaryota; kingdom Metazoa; phylum Chordata; class Actinopteri; order Salmoniformes; family Salmonidae; genus Oncorhynchus; species Oncorhynchus tshawytscha. The sequence goes on along the minus strand of NC_056460.1, from coordinate 9,102,085 downwards.
TTCCACCATTCCACATACTGTATTCCTCTCCAGCAATTACCACGGGCCCGTCCTCCCCAATTAAGGTGCCACCAGCCTCCTGAGATACACAGTGTACATGATTGTCATTCCAAGACAGGCCCTTACCATGGCAGTACCAAATAGTGTGTTTAGCTGCAGTAAGACACAGTTGATATCTACTCCCCTCTCCTCGTCTCTCTTAACACACTGAGGGTAATCTGTATGAGATCCCTCAGGGCTGACTCTCACCCATGTCGGCTCCAATGAGCTCCCGAGCCGACGGCTCCAATGAGCTCCCGAGCCGAAGGCTCCAATGAGCTCCCGAGCCAACGGCTCCAATGAGCCCTTGCTTAATCACATTACCTGAGATGGGACTGGCTGATGATGCGTGTTGTATTTATTTTAATGATGTAGTGATGGGTTGTACATTTACTCTATAGGTCCCTTTGATCAAATAGTTTACCCGTGATGACAGCATAATTGAGTCAGAAGATTTCATCACCAGACGATTTCATCACAGATAAAGGAGTCGATTTTGTATTTTATTCCATCACACTTGCACACACATGCAAATGCACACACATGCTTTCACGTATATGCATTCATACCCTCTCGTCCACACACGGTCACACAGTAAGCGCACACACTGTCAGTGGACCTATCTAGAAAATCAACTATTGATGAATTGCTGCCGAGTGATTAATGATTAATAACAGCGACTAGACAGGAGACCAGACAAGAGAGAGCAGATAGGAGAGATCAGACTTGTCTAGCCTGTCCTCTATATGTCTGTGTCTTACTCCTCTGCCTCTGGCTCTAGCCAACTCAAGTAAGTCGGGAATATATATATATATATATATTTTTTTTTTTACAATTATCCAATTGGTAGTTACAGTCTTGTCCCATCGCTGCAACTCCGCTATGAAATCAGGAGAGAGCCATGCGTCCTCAGAAACACGACCCTGCCAACCTGCACTGCTTCTTGATACACTGCACGCTTAACCCGGAAGCTAGCTGCACCAATGTGTCGGAGGAAACACTGTACAACTGGCGACCGTGTCAGCGTGCACTGCGCCTGGCCCACCACAGGAGTCGCTAGAGTGCGATGGGACAAAGACATCCCAGCCAGCCAAACCCTCCCCTATCCCGGACGACGCTGGGCCAATTGTGCACCACCTCATGGGTCTCCCGGTCACGGCCAGCTGCGACACAGAATGGGATCGAAACCGGGTCTGTAGTGACGCCTCAAGCATTGTGATGCATTGCCGTAGACCGCTGCGCCACTCTGGAGGCCAATTCTGGAATAACTTGTCTGTGTTTCTACTTCGATTAAATGTGGGACATTACTTTATTTATACTGGAGTGCATTTACATGAAGTTGTTTTTTCAATCACTAATAACAGGAGAGGTTCTTCAGGATGCAAGTATAGAATCCATTTAAAAATCTGTGTTTACTGTAAGAAAAGACTGTGTTTACTGTAAGAAAACATTGTGTTTACTGTAATAAAAGACTGTGTTTACTGTAAGAAAAGACTATGTGTTTACTGTAAGAAAAGACTGTGTTTACTGTAAGAAAAGACTGTGTTTACTGTAAGAAAAGACTGTGTTTACTGTAAGAAAAGACTGTGTTTACTGTAAGAAAACATTATGTGTTTACTGTAATAAAAGACTGTGTTTACTGTAAGAAAAGGCTATGTGTTTACTGTAAGAAAAGACTGTGTTTACTGTAAGAAAAGACTATGCGTTTACTGTAAGAAAATACTGTGTTTACTGTAAGAAAAGGCTATGCGTTTACTGTAAGAAAATACTGTGTGTTTACTGTATGACAAGACTATGTGTTTACTGTATGAAAATACTGTGTTTACTGTAAGAAAAGGCTATGTGTTTACTGTATGAAAATACTATGTGTTTACTGTAAGAAAAGACTGTGTTTACTGTAAGACTGTGTTTACTGTAAGAAAAGACTGTGTTTACTGTAAGAAAAGACTGTTTACAGTAAGAAAAGACTGTGTTTACTGTAAGAAAATACTGTGTTTATTGTAAGAAAAGACTATGTGTTTACTGTAAGAAAATACTGTGTGTTTACTGTATGACAAGACTATGTGTTTACTGTATGAAAATACTATGTGTTTACTGTAAGAAAATACTGTGTTTACTGTAAGACTGTGTTTACTGTAAGAAAAGACTGTTTACTGTAAGAAAAGACTGTGTTTACTGTAAGAAAAGACTATGTGTTTACTGTAAGAAAATACTGTGTTTATTGTAAGAAAAGACTATGTGGTTACTGTATGAAAAGACTGTGTTTACTGTAAGAAAAGACTGTGTTTACTGTAAGAAAAGACTGTGTTTACTGTAAGAAAAGACTGTGTTTACTGTAAGAAAAGACTATGTGGTTACTGTATGAAAAGACTGTGTTTACTGTAAGAAAAGACTGTGTTTACTGTAAGAAAAGACTGTTTACTGTATGAAAAGACTGTGTTTACTGTAAGAAAAGACTGTGTTTACTGTAAGAAAAGACTATGTGTTTACTGTATGAAAATACTATGTGTTTACTGTAAGAAAATACTGTGTTTACTGTAAGACTGTGTTTACTGTAAGAAAAGACTGTGTGTTTACTGTAAGAAAAGACTATGTGTTTACTGTAAGAAAATACTGTGTTTATTGTAAGAAAAGACTATGTGTTTACTGTAAGAAAATACTGTGTGTTTACTGTATGACAAGACTATGTGTTTACTGTATGAAAATACTATGTGTTTACTGTAAGAAAATACTGTGTTTACTGTAAGACTGTGTTTACTGTAAGAAAAGACTGTTTACTGTAAGAAAAGACTGTGTTTACTGTAAGAAAAGACTATGTGTTTACTGTAAGAAAATACTGTGTTTATTGTAAGAAAAGACTATGTGGTTACTGTATGAAAAGACTGTGTTTACTGTAAGAAAAGACTGTGTTTACTGTAAGAAAAGACTGTTTACTGTAAGAAAAGACTGTTTACTGTATGAAAAGACTGTGTTTACTGTAAGAAAAGACTATGTGGTTACTGTATGAAAAACTGTGTTTACTGTAAGAAAAGACTGTGTTTACTGTAAGAAAAGACTGTTTACTGTATGAAAAGACTGTTTACTGTAAGAAAAGACTGTGTTTACTGTAAGAAAAGACTGTGTTTACTGTAAGAAAAGACTGTGTTTACTGTAAGAAAAGACTGTGTTTACTGTAAGAAAAGACTGTGTTTATTGTAAGAAAAGACTGTTTACTGTAAGAAAAGACTATGTGTTTACTGTAAGAAAAGACTGTGTTTACTGTATGAAAAGACTATGTGTTTACTGTAAGAAAAGACTATGTGTTTACTGTAAGAAAAGACTGTGTTTACTGTAAGAAAAGACTGTTTATTGTAAGAAAAGACTGTTTACTGTAAGAAAAGACTATGTGTTTACTGTAAGAAAAGACTGTTTACTGTATGAAAAGACTATGTGTTTACTGTAAGAAAAGACTATGTGTTTACTGTAAGAAAAGACTGTGTTTACTGTAAGAAAAGACTGTGTTTACTGTAAGAAAAGACTGTGTTTACTGTAAGAAAATACTGTGTTTATTGTAAGAAAAGACTATTGTCACGCCCTGGTCTAAGTATTTTGTGTTTTTCTTCATGTATTGGGTCAGGCCAGGGTGTGGCATGGGGTTTTTGTATTGTGGTGTGTTTTGTCTTGGGGTTTTGGTGTGTATGTATTGGGATTGTAGCTAGTGGGGTTATCTAGCAAAGTCTATGGCTGTCTGGAGTGGTTCTCAATCAGAGGCAGGTGTTTATCGTTGTCTCTGATTGGGAACCATATTTAGGCAGCCATATTCTTTGAGTTTGTCGTGGGGGATTGTCCTTAGTGTTGTTGTTCCTATCGCTTTATTTATTTACACAAGTATAGGCTGTTTCGGTTTTCGTTACGTTCTTTGTTTTGTAGTGTTTTGTGTTTATTCGTGTTTCACGTTGTTCATTAAACATGGATCGCAACCTACACGCTGCATTTTGGTCCGACTATCCTTCACACCTAGAAAACCGTAACAACTATGTGGTTACTGTATGAAAAGACTGTGGTTACTGTATGAAAATACTATGTGTTTACTGTAAGAAAAGACTGTTTACTGTAAGAAAATACTATGTGTTTACTGTAAGAAAAGACTGTGTTTACTGTAAGAAAAGACTGTGTTTACTGTAAGAAAATACTGTGTTTACTGTAAGAAAAGACTGTGTTTACTGTAAGAAAAGACTGTTTACTGTAAGAAAAGACTGGTTACTGTAAGAAAAGACTGTGTTTACTGTAAGAAAAGACTGTTTTTACTGTAAGAAAAGGCTGTGTTTACTGTAAGAAAAGACTGTTTACTGTCAGAAAAGACTGTGTTTACTGTAAGAAAAGACTGTTTACTGTAAGAAAAGACTGTGTTTACTGTAAGAAAAGACTGCGTGTTTACTGTATAAAAAGACTGTGTTTATTGTAAGAAAAGAATGCGTGTTTACTGTATGAAAAGACTGTGGTTACTGTAAGAAAAGACTGTTTACTGTAAGAAAAGACTGTTTACTGTAAGAAAATACTATGTGTTTACTGTAAGAAAAGACTGTGGTTACTGTAAGAAAAGACTGTGTTTACTGTAAGAAAAGACTGTGGTTACTGTAAGAAAAGACTGTGTTTACTGTAAGAAAAGACTGTTTACTGTAAGAAAAGACTGCGTGTTTACTGTATAAAAAGACTGTGTTTATTGTAAGAAAAGAATGCGTGTTTACTGTATGAAAAGACTGTGGTTACTGTAAGAAAAGACTGTTTACTGTAAGAAAAGACTGTTTACTGTAAGAAAATACTGTGGTTACTGTATGAAAAGACTGTGGTTACTGTATGAAAAGACTGTGGTTACTGTATGAAAAGACTGTGGTTACTGTATGAAAAGACTGTTTACTGTAAGTAAAGACTATGTGGTTACTGTATGAAAAGACTGTGGTTACTGTATGAAAATACTGTGGTTACTGTATGAAAATACTGTGTTTATTGTAAGAAAAGACTGTGGTTACTGTATGAAAAGACTGTGTTTACTGCAAGAAACAACTATGTGTTTACTGTAAGAAAAGACTGCGTGTTTACTGTAAGAAAATACTTTTTTTACTGTAAGAAAAGGCTGTGTTTACTGTAAGAAAAGACTGTTTACTGTCAGAAAAGACTGTGGTTACTGTAAGAAAAGACTGTGTTTACTGTAAGAAAAGACTGTGTTTACTGTAAGAAAAGACTGTGTTTACTGTAAGAAAATACTGTGTTTATTGTAAGAAAAGACTATTGTCACGCCCTGGTCTAAGTATTTTGTGTTTTTCTTCATGTATTGGGTCAGGCCAGGGTGTGGCATGGGGTTTTTGTATTGTGGTGTGTTTTGTCTTGGGGTTTTGGTGTGTATGTATTGGGATTGTAGCTAGTGGGGTTATCTAGCAAAGTCTATGGCTGTCTGGAGTGGTTCTCAATCAGAGGCAGGTGTTTATCGTTGTCTCTGATTGGGAACCATATTTAGGCAGCCATATTCTTTGAGTTTGTCGTGGGGGATTGTCCTTAGTGTTGTTGTTCCTATCGCTTTATTTATTTACACAAGTATAGGCTGTTTCGGTTTTCGTTACGTTCTTTGTTTTGTAGTGTTTTGTGTTTATTCGTGTTTCACGTTGTTCATTAAACATGGATCGCAATCTACACGCTGCATTTTGGTCCGACTATCCTTCACACCTAGAAAACCGTAACAACTATGTGGTTACTGTATGAAAAGACTGTGGTTACTGTATGAAAATACTATGTGTTTACTGTAAGAAAAGACTGTTTACTGTAAGAAAATACTATGTGTTTACTGTAAGAAAAGACTGTGTTTACTGTAAGAAAAGACTGTGTTTACTGTAAGAAAATACTGTGTTTACTGTAAGAAAAGACTGTGTTTACTGTAAGAAAAGACTGTTTACTGTAAGAAAAGACTGGTTACTGTAAGAAAAGACTGTTTTTACTGTAAGAAAAGGCTGTGTTTACTGTAAGAAAAGACTGTTTACTGTCAGAAAAGACTGTGTTTACTGTAAGAAAAGACTGTTTACTGTAAGAAAAGACTGTGTTTACTGTAAGAAAAGACTGCGTGTTTACTGTATAAAAAGACTGTGTTTATTGTAAGAAAAGAATGCGTGTTTACTGTATGAAAAGACTGTGGTTACTGTAAGAAAAGACTGTTTACTGTAAGAAAAGACTGTTTACTGTAAGAAAATACTATGTGTTTACTGTAAGAAAAGACTGTGGTTACTGTAAGAAAAGACTGTGTTTACTGTAAGAAAAGACTGTGGTTACTGTAAGAAAAGACTGTGTTTACTGTAAGAAAAGACTGTGTTTACTGTAAGAAAAGACTGCGTGTTTACTGTATAAAAAGACTGTGTTTATTGTAAGAAAAGAATGCGTGTTTACTGTATGAAAAGACTGTGGTTACTGTAAGAAAAGACTGTTTACTGTAAGAAAAGACTGTTTACTGTAAGAAAATACTGTGGTTACTGTATGAAAAGACTGTGGTTACTGTATGAAAAGACTGGTTACTGTATGAAAAGACTGTGGTTACTGTATGAAAATACTGTGGTTACTGTATGAAAATACTGTGTTTATTGTAAGAAAAGACTGTGGTTACTGTATGAAAAGACTGTGTTTACTGCAAGAAACAACTATGTGTTTACTGTAAGAAAAGACTGCGTGTTTACTGTAAGAAAATACTTTTTTTACTGTAAGAAAAGGCTGTGTTTACTGTAAGAAAAGACTGTTTACTGTCAGAAAAGACTGTGGTTACTGTAAGAAAAGACTGTGTTTACTGTAAGAAAAGACTGTTTACTGTAAGAAAAGACTGTGTTTACTGTAAGAAAAGACTGGTTACTGTAAGAAAAGACTGTGTTTACTGTAAGAAAAGACTGTGTTTACTGTAAGAAAAGACTGTTTTTACTGTAAGAAAAGGCTGTGTTTACTGTAAGAAAACACTGTTTACTGTCAGAAAAGACTGTGGTTACTGTAAGAAAAGACTGTGTTTACTGTAAGAAAAGACTGCGTGTTTACTGTATAAAAAGACTGTGTTTATTGTAAGAAAAGAATGCGTGTTTACTGTATGAAAAGACTGTGGTTACTGTAAGAAAAGACTGTTTACTGTAAGAAAAGACTGTGTTTACTGTAAGAAAATACTATGTGTTTACTGTAAGAAAAGACTGTGTTTACTGTAAGAAAAGACTGTTTACTGTAAGAAAAGACTGTTTACTGTAAGAAAATACTGTGGTTACTGTATGAAAAGGCTGTGGTTACTGTATGAAAAGACTGTGTTTACTGCAAGAAAAGACTGTGTTTACTGTAAGAAAAGACTGCGTGTTTACTGTATAAAAAGACTGTGTTTACTGTAAGAAAATACTATGTGTTTACTGTAAGAAAAGACTGTGTTTACTGTAAGAAAAGACTGTTTACTGTAAGAAAAGACTGTTTACTGTAAGAAAATACTGTGGTTACTGTATGAAAAGGCTGTGGTTACTGTATGAAAAGACTGTGGTTACTGTATGAAAAGACTGTGGTTACTGTATGAAAAGACTGTGGTTACTGTATGAAAAGACTGTTTACTGTAAGTAAAGACTATGTGGTTACTGTATGAAAAGACTGTGGTTACTGTATGAAAAGACTGTGGTTACTGTATGAAAATACTGTGTTTATTGTAAGAAAAGACTATGTGGTTACTGTATGAAAAGACTGTGTTTACTGCAAGAAACAACTATGTGTTTACTGTAAGAAAAGACTGCGTGTTTACTGTAAGAAAAGACTGTGTTGACTGTAAGAAAAGACTGTGTTTACTGCAAGAAACGACTATGTGTTTACTGTAAGTAAAGACTGTGTTTACTGTAAGAAAAGACTGCGTGTTTACTGTATAAAAAGACTGTGTGTTTACTGTATAAAAAGACTGTGTGTTTACTGTATGACCTTGGTAGATCAATAGATCAACCAAGGAATCTAGCTATCAATGTTGGTTAGTTTACCTTACACTCAAATAACAAACCAGTCAACCACTCACTAGTATTTTGTCAACTAGTCAATAGTCAGTTGATAGTCAATAGTCAGAATACAGTAGTCAACATAGACTAGTCAATAGTCAACATTCTCCCTATCAATGTGTGTGAATTAGGCCAGTGGAGGCTCCTCAGAGGAGGAAGGGGAGGACCATCCGCCTCAGTGAAATTTTATTTAAAAAAAAATATTGACACATTGAAAAAGTTATCATTTTTGATAAAACTATACTAAATATATTAATATGTCACCAAATAATTGTTAAAATACACTGTTTTGCAATGAAGGTCTACTGTAACTTCAACAGCACTGCCTGGGCTAGCACCATGGTGTAGCTGGAAGACTTCCATCCTCCTCTGTGCAATTTATTTAAATTTGCCTTGCTAACTTCAGTAGCTAGCTAGTTACCATTGTGAGCCTGCATTTTTCTCATCCAGAATAATGGTAGAATGGCCAACACCGCTGAAAATGTTGTGGACTTTTTTGTTTTTGAAGAACCCCTTTCATTCTCTGGGGTACACAGAAAAGGTACGAATTAATACCGAGGGTCGACCTCTGCCTGAGATCAGCTTCATGAAGAAGGATGAAAAGGTGAGGGAGTTCGATACCAACTGGTATCAAATGTATAGCTGGTTAACAGGGAGCCTATCATCACGCCGCCTGTAATTACACATTACGCTTCTTTACACGCTGAACATCTTTTCTGTCGAAAACCATTGCAAATGATTTGACAGCTTCCATCGCATCATCCATTAAACATTAGATTAAGAGAGAGGTTGACGCAGCACCTTTTTTGCGGTGTGCTCACGCAACGTTAGGCGTTCCACTTTCCTCCGGTATTTATTTAGCGAAGATGATAACACATAACCACTCCGGACAGACGCAAGCAAAAACTCATGACATAAATGTTGCAGCAGTCTGGGCCTCACCTAAACATTAGAGATCTGACATGCTGTATGGGATGAAAACGAGACTATTTTTCTGTCTGACCAACTGTCGTCTACCAATAAGAGCAGATGCATACAGCCTATGAGCCCTGTCCATCTGGTCAGGGTAACTCATTGGTAACGTTATGTATTTATAGTCCATTTGTGTGTCAGGATAAAATGTGAACGTGATCAAATTTAGATTCTATTTAAAAAAAATTGGGCTGGCTAGGCTGCCTATACGTTTTCAATCCAAAATGGTTACCTGGAATGAATCAATCAACATAATAGGGATGGCGGATGTGTGTCATTTCTTTGTAAGGTCTACAGTTGCACAGGCCTGCATGATGCAAACATGCGTGAAGCCAGCTCAGCCCTGTGAGTTTCATTGTCTGTCAGTTGTTGTCTAGGACTTTTTTTAAACCGTGTATCTTGATTAGGAAAAACTGGTCCCATCATAGCCCATATAAAACCTTTTTACAACTGATTAATCACTGTCATACCTTATAGGGTCCAGAGTTTTCCTAGTTAGATTAACATATAAGGAAAAACTCCAGGCCCCAGAGGGTAAAAATTGCCCCACCGCTCTGGGACCTACGGTGCCACCAGTCTGCTTGCAGTTGTCAGTTATCGTCGGGTATGTGGATGACCAGGGCTTCATTCAGGAAGTGTTTCTTGGGCTACTGTGATGTGTCAAGAGGGCGAGAGGCGCAGTCTTGTGTTTTGACTGTATGAATTTTGAGACGTCTGAGTTTATACTTCATAGAGAAACTCGTTGTTCAAACCTACGATGGCGCAGCTGTAATTGGAATGTATCTGCTACTTGTATTTACAGCTAAGTCCCCTCCTGTTCCCTGACTAAGAGGTGATGACTACTCCACTCCACTACCATTGTCAACTTTCTCCTGACGTGAGCCGAAGCCACGACGTCTCATGTGCCCGGTCATCCACTGGCACATTGAATGTTTCCCTTCAAAGCACTGTGAGTACCCCTATCAATGTTATCTCATTACTGTATGTAGAGTCAATCACGTGCACAATCACATTATTACACATTAAAGATTGCACTCCTTTGCTTGGACTAACTCATTCTCAGGTCTTTTGTCTGACTGTATAGTGTCTTGTGTTATTGTTTTTTTGTCTTCCCAGTAAAATCATTTCCTGCACTGGTCAAGCCTCTGAACACCTCAACTCATGCCTCATACCCTCATTCAATCACTGCTGTGATCACTTTCAAACACAGTGTATAAGTGGCCCTCTCATTCCCATTCCCCATAATATTGCTTTAGGTTAAAATAATTCGTCTTTGACGATTTTTGAAACACACTTTGTGGTCTCGGTGTGTTTCCGCGCCTAATCCGCGGGTCTCCCATCTTTCACAAATTGTTCAAGCCACCAGCCTCCACTGACTTAGGCCTAGTTATTGGCAGCACCAATCAGTAAGACATTGATTGTACTGTACACTAACGTTATCAATCTTTTACACTTGTAGCAGACCTTTGGAGCGTTACCAGGCTTCCTTTGGAGTCATCGTGAATATTCCAACTGAAATAACCTTTGAATATGGATATTGGCAAAATCTAGTTCAAAGCCTGACAAATATTTATAAATATGACAAAGATTTATATTTTGAATAATGAAAAGGATTTATAATGCATACGTTGCCTGGGCAGAACTGCTCATCTAGACATGGGAAAAATGCTTCGCAGCAGGATGCATTTCAATATGGGATAAAAAACACACATTAGTACTCAGAAATGCAATTATCTACATAGAAATACTGTAAGTAGGCCTACTCATGATGCACAGTTAAGTATTTTAGTGACAGCTGACTGGGTTTGAATGAATTCATCGTTTAATGTAATGTAATAGAGTGGGGAGCTGGAGGCAAGGATCATAAACTGCATCCTGGTGTAAGGTCCCATGAGTAGAAGTTGGACAGATTCCCTATGAGAAAGTCCAACCAACCAGCTCAGTCTTCTCCTACTCCTACTCCTACTCCACCGAGCCACTGAGACTGCTGCTGATGTGAACGACTCCATAGACTCCACCGAGCCACTGGGACTGCTGCTGATGTGAACGACTCCATTGACTCCACCGAGCCACTGGGACTGCTGCTGATGTGAACGACTCCATTGACTCCTCCGAGCCACTGAGACTGCTGCTGATGTGAACGACTCCATAGACTCCTCCGAGCCACTGAGACTGCTGCTGATGTGAACGACTCCATAGACTCCACCGAGCCACTGGGACTGCTGCTGATGTGAACGACTCCATAGACTCCACCGAGCCACTGAGACTGCTGCTGATGTGAACGACTCCATTGACTCCTCCGAGCCACTGAGACTGCTGCTGATGTGAACGACTCCATAGACTCCACCGAGCCACTGAGACTGCTGCTGATGTGAACGACTCCATTGACTCCACCGAGCCACTGGGACTGCTGCTGATGTGAACGACTCCATTGACTCCTCCGAGCCACTGAGACTGCTGCTGATGTGAACGACTCCATAGACTCCTCCGAGCCACTTGGACTGCTGCTGATGTGAACGACTCCATAGACTCCACCGAGCCACTGAGACTGCTGCTGATGTGAACGACTCCATTGACTCCTCCGAGCCACTGAGACTGCTGCTGATGTGAACGACTCCATTGACTCCTCCGAGCCACTGGGACTGCTGCTGATGTGAACGACTCCATTGACTCCACCGAGCCACTGAGACAGCTGCTGATGTGAACGACTCCATAGACTCCCATTAGGAATATTAAAGAAATCATTCAGAGGGAAGAATAAAGAAGCCAAACCAACACGATCCATCAGATGACGAGCGAGTTCTACTGAACCAGGCCTCCTCAGCGTCTCAAATGGCATCCTATTCGCTACATAGTGCACTACTTTTGACCAGGGACCTTATGGCTCTATATAGGGAATTGGGTGCCACTTGGGATACACCCTGGATATCACCACAGTAGATAACGTGTACATGACACTGCATTAAGTACTGCGTTGGTGTAGCTCCAACATTGCCCTGAGTATGAAACAGGTATGCAAATGTATGAACAAGTATGCAAAGTAGTAGGTGCCAGGGGCACCAGTTTATGTCAAGAACTGCAATGCTGCTGGGTTTTTCACACTCAACAGTTTCCTGTGTGTATCAAGATTGGTCCACCACCCAAAGGACATCCAGCCACCTTGACACAACTGTGGGCAGCATTAGAGTCAACATGGGCCAGCATCCTTTTGACATTTTGTAGAGTCCATGGCCCGAAATATTTAGGCTGCAACTCAATATTAGAAAAGTGGTCTTAATGTTTGGCATGCTCAGTGTAAATGACTGTTATGTACAGTGTCCATGTTAGGACAGCCTCAGTCTCAGTTTGTCCTAATATGGACACCGTATCCTATGGATGGATGTTATACAGCGACATGTTTTGAAAAGCATGTTTTGTCGTAATGGGCCCTTTTAGAGTAAGAGGGCCACTGTAAAGTATGTAAAGGCTCCCATGTCCAAACCCAGGGCTTGTGCTCCCAAGGCCCACAAAGTAGTCAAAATAGAGAAACAGCCTTGGATGAACCAAATCATATTTGCATTATCACAGACCATTTTGATTGATATGTGATCTGACCATGGCACAACAAGGATTCTTTACTCTACTCTTTGTGTGTGTGAGTGTGTATTTCTGTGTGTGTTGTGTTTGTGAGTGTGTGTGTATTTCTGTGTGTGTGTGTGTATTTCTGTGTGTGTGTGTGTGTGTATTCTACAGCAACAGTGCTATTGTTATGTTCATGGTTAGATTCTTTCATGCTGTTCCGTATCAGAAAATTGTTTCTACAGCATAGCAAGTGTCACGGCTGGCTGAAGGACTGAACCAAAGTGCAGCATGGTAAGCGTACATTTTCTCAAAACAAAGAACAAAAATCAAACCGTGAAGCTTTGGGCTATGTGCCCTGAACAAAGAAAGTTAACTTCCCACAAAACAAGTGGGGGGGGGGACAAGGGTACCTAAGTATGGTTCTCAATCAGAGACAACGACAGACAGCTGCCTCTGATTGAGAACCACACCCGGCCAAACACATAGAAATAGAAAATCATAGAACATAGACTGCCCACCCAAATCACACCCTGACCAAACCAAAATAGAGACATAAAACGCTCTCTACGGTTAGGGCGTGACAGCACGTTGGTAGTGGGAGGTCAAAATGGGTCTGTGTCAAAAATACTCTTAAACTTAAAGTCCTAGCCTACCACGCCCTCTTACCTGGCTCTGTTTCCACAAGAACTCAAAATGAAGGGGGGGGTCAATTCTTAATGTTGATCTCTCTCATTAATTACACACGGGCAAAACAAAGACACGACCATATGGCACCCACTTCAGGCATTTCCTGTGCTCATTCCAAAACTCATACTGCCCATAAAAAGAGAGGACGCCACTTGACGCATCAATGAAAGATGCACCTGGTAATTACTGATCATTAAATCAAATCAAATGATATTTGTCACATGCTTCGTAAACAACAGGTATAGACTAAAAGGGAAATGCTTACTTATGGGTCCTTTTCCAACAATGCGGAATTAAAGATAAAGATTTTTTTAAATGGAAATAAGTGACATAATAAATAAGGAATAAGAAATAGGAACATTCACAGCAAAGAGTAAAAATAACATGGCTATACACAGGAAGTACCAGGTAATAACATGGCTATATACAGGGAGTACCAGGTAACAACATGGCTATATACAGGAAGTACCAGGTAATAACATGACTATATACAGGGAGTTCCAGGTAATAGCATGGCTATATACTGGGAGTTCCAGGTAATAACATGACTATATACAGGGAGTACCAGGTAATAACATGGCTATATACAGGAAGTACCAGGTAACAACATAGCTATATACAGGACGTACCAGGTAATAACATAGCTAACGTGTACATGACACTGCATTAAGTACTGCGTTGGTGTAGCTCCAACATTGCCCTGAGTATGAAACAGGTATACAAGACGTACCAGGTAACAACATGACTATATACAGGGAGTACCAGGTAATAACATGACTATATACAGGGAGTACCAGGTAATAACATGACTATATACAGGGAGTACCAGGTAATAACATGGCTATATACAGGGAGTACCAGGTAATAACATGACTATATACAGGGAGTACCGAGTCGATGTGCAGGGGTACAAGGTAATTGAGGTAGATATGTACATATAGATAGGGGTAAAGTGACTAAGCAGCAGGATAGATAACGGACAGTAGCAGCAGTTATGTGGTGAGTGTGAAAGTGTGTGTGTGAGTGTGTGGCATCAATATGCATGTGTGCGCGTGTTATGTGTGTGGGCTTATATAGTGTGTGTGTGTGTTGGGATGTCAGTGTAAGTGTGGCTATAGTCCAGTGTGTGTGTGTTTTGGGGTGTCAGTGTAAGTGTGCCTATAGTCCAGTGTGTGTGTATGTGTGTTGGGGTGTCAGTGTAAGTGTGGCTATAGTCCAGTGTGTGTGTGTGTGTGTTGGGGTGTCAGTGTAAGTGTGGCTATAGTCCAGTGTGTGTGTGTGTGTGTTGGGGTGTCAGTGTAAGTGTGGCTATAGTCCAGTGTGTGTGTGTGTTGGGGTGTCAGTGTAAGTGTGGCTATAGTCCAGTGTGTGTGTGTGTGTGTTGGGGTGTCAGTGTAAGTGTGGCTATAGTCCAGTGTGTGTGTGTGTGTGTGTGTTGGGGTGTCAGTGTAAGTGTGGCTATAGTCCAGTGTGTGTGTGTGTGTTGGGGTGTCAGTGTAAGTGTGGCTATAGTCTAGCGTGTGTGTGTGTTGGGGTGTCAGTGTAAGTGTGGCTATAGTCCAGTGTGTGTGTGTGTTGGGGTGTCAGTGTAAGTGTGGCTATAGTCCCGTGTGTGTGTGTGTGTGTGTGTTGGGGTTTCAGTGTAAGTGTGGCTATAGTCCAGTGTGTGTGCACAGAGTCGGTGCAACAGAGTTGGTGCAAAAAAAGGGCCAATGCAGGTTGTCCAGGTAACCATTTGATGAGCTATTTAGCAGTCTTATAGCTTGGGGGTATAGCTTGGGGGTAGAAGTTGTTCAGGGTCCTGTTAGTTCCAGACTTTGTGCACTGGTATGGCTTGCCGTGCTGTAACAGAGAGAACCATCTATGGCTTGGGTGGCTGGAGTCTGAACATTTTTAGGGCCTTCTTCCTACACCGCCTGGTGTACAGGTCCTGGATGGCAGGATGTACTGTACTGGGCCATACTCACCACCCTCTGTAGTGCCTTGTGATCGGGTGCCTTGCAGTTGCCGTACCAAGAGGTGATGCAGCCAGTCAAGATGCTCTCAGTGGTGCAGCTGGTGATCTTTTGAGTATATTATCAGCCTCCTAGGGGGAAGAGGTGCCGTCGTGCCACACTTCACAACTGTGTGGGTGTGTGGGGACCATGTTAATTCCTTAGTGATGTGGACACCGCGGAACGTGAAGCTCTCGACCTGCTCCACTACAGCCCGTCGATGTGGATGGGGGCGTGCTCGCCCCTCCATTTCCTGTAGTCCACGATCAGCTCTGTTGTCTTGCTGATGTTAATTATGTTCCAGAGGGGAGATGTGGTGTGTTGTGGAGGCTAGGAGATAAGAGCTCGGCATTAGGGGCTGTTATGGTTGTGAGTGACAGCTCCATCACAGTGAGATGTTGTAAACACTGGAGGCGACAGCGGGATGCGTAAAGGCGTTATCACGCCGCTGTGAGAAATGCAAAACATGACAGCTAATATTGGCGGTGCCTGCGATTGTTGGCAGCTGAGGTGTGTGTGTGTGTGTGTGTGTGTGTGTGTGCGAGAGAGTGAGAGAAGAGAGACAGAGATTGTGTGTGTGTGTGTGTGTTTGTCTGTGAGAGAGACAGAGAGAGATGGAGGGTGTGTGTTTGTGCTCACTCAATTCCCAACAATGGTCCTCTCTCCATCTGAGAGAAAAGCTTCATAGGAGCTCAGTGACAGTCTCTGCTGGCAAACGCTCCAACTGGGGCCTTGAAACACATCTCACACTCAAGTCAACCTGTCTAACTGCTCCGCGAGGCTCAGAGAGACACATCTTTCCTTCTATTTACAGGTCTGTTGTTCTTTTGAATTTCTTTTCATGTTGGAATCAGCTGTCAGGGCTGGCTTTGGTTGTCTGTACACCCTCCAGGGTGGTAAAAGATTCAATGGGAATTAACAGACAATAGACAATAGACAAACAGACAGACAGACAGACAGGATGAGTCATCAACCTCTCCCTATTGCACTGGGGCTTACCCTCTTCTCTAGTTTTTTTTCCCATTCGCTCCACTAAATTCAACATCGTTGACTGTCCATCCTGTGACATGACTGACAGTGTGTATAATGAGGGATGAGTTTCTATGAAATGAGAGATGGAGAGGGAAACAGAGAGAGAGAGATGTGAAAGAAATGAACAGAGAGGTATGAAGGATGGAGAGTGAAGAGACAGCAGAGAGGTGATTGAGTGCGAGATATGGAGGTGGAAGGACACTGAAGGCAAGAGAGAGAGAGGAGAGAGAGGCGCAAATCTTCCTCCAACTTGAATGTAGTGCATTAAAGATGAAATAGGAAATGAGGGCAGGGAGAGAGAGAAGTCACAGCTCCAGTAGTAGTTGTCTGGATCATGTCCTCTCTCTCCCCGTGCTGCCCTGAGGGGCACCCATGTCATATCCTGTCCTCCTTCAGCTTCCTGAAATAGCACTGGAGAGTACTGGGTGAAGCCTTGCAGCAGTGTACTACCGTATGAATGAGCACTGCTTGCTAGTCTCCCGGAGACTAAGCCTACATGCAGTGAATATATCATAGCATACTGAATGTATCTTAGCATACTGTATGTCACGCGCTAACATCTTAGCATATTGTGTATCAAGTGCTAACATCTTAGCACACTGTACGTCATGCGCTAACATCTTAGCATATTGTGTTTCAGGTGCTAACATCTTAGAATACTGCTTATCAGGGGCTAACATCTTAGCATACTGCTTATCAGGGGCTAACATCTTAGCATACTGTGCAGCAGGCGATAACAATTATCATGCTTTATGTCTGCTGGTCCCTAGCATTGCAGAATTAGCATCCTCCTATCTCCTACTGTATATGAGCGCTGCTTGGATAGTTTCCTGCCAACGCACTGTGCATACTGTATATCAGGCACTAACATCTTAGAGTTAGCATCTTAGTATCTACTACTGTCTATGAGAGCTGCTTGGATGTTTCCCAGTGACTAGGCCCAGGCCCGGTCCTGGCCCGGTCCTGGCTGTTCTACCGACCCTAGACGAGACCCCAAAAATTGCCACCCTCCCCCCCGCGAAACTAAAATAGTGTAGTTGCAGCGGTGCGTCTTTCCAACGGCACTCTGGAGAGGCGCGCTGGGAATGGACAAGATAAATGTTTTGCGCCCCCTGCCTTTGACAAAATGAGCACTGCTTATCAACGGGGTCGGCACCAGAGCTCGCCTAAATGGCCCATAGAGAAATTGTCATTGTTTATGGGCAGATTTATGTGAGGTGTTATGTGTTGTTGGATGTGCGTCTTGGTCAGTTTAGCATGACCTAGCGTTATCAGTATGATTCCCTGTATCTACTTTAATTGGGAGAGTTCGGCAGAACAGCGAGCGGTTGCAGAGGCTAAATGACAGGGTTGTGTTTGACACTGCCACTCACTGAGTGGGCACATTCTAACCCCTGAAACGTAGAGCCTCCTTTGTTTGGGAGCCGGCTACGCCGCTTTTAAGATAGCGGGGCCTGGTTCCAACGCTAGTTTTCATTATTATTATTTTTCTCCTTTTTTCCCGTGTCAAATAAATGAATTCCTCTCGCCTCTGAGTGATCATTACTGTCACTTTCAAACAAAGGCAGGGAGCATTCTTCCAGCTGCGAGGGCCCGCGGTGAACAAACTTCGACACCGACAGTATAGTGAAAGAAAGAAAGATAAGAAAGGGGGAAAAAAGTCATAATGAATACCTCAGCGGTGCTAGCAGATGTAGCCGTTGGCCTCACAATTAGCATTCAGTCTCACTCCGGGGCAATTGATTCATGCATTCATCTCCGAGGGAAAGAGGGGTGGGAGAGAAGAGAGGGAAGAAGAGGGAGTGAACAACTCATCTAAGGAGGAGAAGCGATGAGCTAGCAACCTATGGATAGTGCTATAGTGTTGCAGTCACCTTGCTGGTACGGAACGAATATAAGGTACTGTATGGAAACTCCTCATTAAGAACGAGAACGGGAACAGTGCTTATGCCACAGGAGTATAGGCCTGTTGAGAGAGGACATATTTTTGCCATTAAAATGCCCCTTCTGGCACTATGGCTGGGCTGCGGTTTCAGGGAAACAGATTGGGGGCAAATGTTGGCAAGCTGGTGATTGCATAGAGAGGCAATAGGTTTACTGTAGTTCTACAGCGAGGAATTGGTGTAAACGTCGAGACAGAAGTGTTCAACGGAAGTGCACTAGCCTAGTGGTTAGAGTGTTGGACTCGTAACTGGAAGGTTGCAAGTTCAAACCCCCGAGCTGACAAGGTACAAATCTGTCATTCTGCCCCTGAACAGGCAGTTAACCCACTGTTCCTAGGCCGTCATTGAAAATAAGAATTTGTTCTTAACTGACTTGCCTAGTTAAATAAAGGTCAAATAAATAAATAAAAAACAGCTCACAGGATGCAGACATCTGCAGAGTACGGAAGACATCGAAGCTATCCCCATGATCAGACACATGACTATGTAGCCTGTGGATTTGCACATTACAAATCCCTCCAGAGTCTCGATCCAATCCACTTTCTTACAATTCACCTCCACGTACCGTACACTCCATGCAAGCTAAACTGTGTGTGTCGAGCAAACCTCGCGTGACGATCTCGTGCCATAGCCTCCACAGGAAGTACAATGACGAGGGGAGAGCAGCGTTGCTTTGCTTCAGGCCAGTTTAGCTTGCATGGAGTGTACGGTACGTGGAGGTGAATTGTAAGAAAGTGGATTGGATCGAGACTCTGGAGGGATTTGTAATGTGCAAATCCACAGGCTACATAGTCATGTGTCTGATCATGGGGATAGCTTCGATGTCTTCCGTACTCTGCAGATGTCTGCATCCTGTGAGCTGTTTTTTATTTATTTATTTGACCTTTATTTAACTAGGCAAGTCAGTTAAGAACAAATTCTTATTTTCAAGCCGATCGCACTGATAAACAACATGTAGAGAGCACGGAGAGCACGGAGGGCGAGGGTAATCGGCGGGGCAGACCTTGTCAAGAGAAGAGGATGGCTTTCAAATGTGTACTAACGAGGACCATAGCTCCTGATAGTAGGCTGGCGCTTCCATACATGTCCTTATCACGACTGTGTTCTCAAATGGCAGAGCAGCGCTTTCGTGGCCTTCCGACGGTCTCTCTTTGTGGACGACCGGTGACAATGGTTACTGCCAACGGACTACAGCATCCTTCTCACAGTCTTCAGATGTTCAAGCAGCCCCCTGTACACTCCTCCACTGACAACGACCTCCCCATCTGTTGGTCAGCTACACAATATGTCTCATCCCCTCGTCCCACGTGACAAGTCAATTGCTCTGAGCCCTGTCATAACAATGCTACTGAGCAAAGAGATTCCACAGTGTGCCGTTCTCAGCCGACTCTTTAGTTAAACGGCTCTTGTTATGGCTGGTACTGGGACCCGCTCCATCTCCTTAGCCACACAGGGAGCTATTACATTAATCTGTCGAGACAGCGTCTGCCTCCCAGATGGCACCCTATTCCCTGTGTAGTCCACTACTTTTGACCAGAGTCGCATATGCCCTGGACAAAATTAGTGCACTAATTAGGGAATGAGGGTGCAATTTGGGGTGCAATTGGGAAGTCGGGGAGGAGGGTTGTAGCTCTTTGTCCCACCAGGGAGGCAATACACACTGAGTGAGCTAGCTCTTAGACAAATATAGCACTGAAAAGTGAAACATTGCGGTTGGGGGCATAAGAGACTGTCGCCTTGTTATCACTGTAAACTGCAGGGCAGAAATGGGCTCGATAGGGAACTGCCTTTGATCCAGTCGTCGCCAAACAGTATCTTACTTAAATTCATGTTAAATTCCTTTCTTCCTCCTCCTTTCTCTCTGCCATTTGCATCTAATTACTCCCTTTCATTTGTGCAGTCTCCATCCTCTCTTTTCTGGTTCTTGTAGAAACTTATTTTAAATACAGATCTCTTAATTATACCTTCTACTTCCTCTCAATTTATCCCTCTAACAGTCTACAGTAATTCCTCCACGCTCTATCCCTCATCCGTTCTCTATCCCTCATCCGTTCTCTATCCCTCATCCATTCTCTATCCCTCATCCATTCTCTATCCCTCATCCATTCTCTATCCCTCATCCATTCTCTATGCCTCATCCATTCTCTATCCCTCATCCGTTCTCTATCCCTCATCCATTCTCTATCCCTCATCCATTCTCTATCCCTCATCCATTCTCTATCCCTCATCCATTCTCTATCCCTCATCCATTCTCTATCCCTCATCCATTCTCTATCCCTCATCCATTCTCTATCCCTCATCCATTCTCTATCCCTCATCCATTCTCTATCCCTCATCCATTCTCTATCCCTCATCCATCTATCCCTCATCCATTCTCTATCCCTCATCCATTCTCTATCCCTCATCCGTTCTCTATCCCTCATCCGTTCTCTATCCCTCATCCATTCTCTATCCCTCATCCATTCTCTATCCCTCATCCATTCTCTATCCCTCATCCATTCTCTATGCCTCATCCATTCTCTCATTTCCTCATTCACTTGATTATTTTCTCTGTCTGTGACATGCAGGGCTGGTTGACTCAGTGTATCTGTGACACGCATGGCTGGTTGACTCAGTGTGTCTGTGACATGCAGGGCTGGTTGACTCAGTGTGTCTGTAGCACGCAGGGCTGGTTGACTCAGTGTGTCTGTGACATGCAGGGCTGGTTGACTCAGTGTGTCTGTGACATGCAGGGCTGGTTGACTTAGTGTGTCTGACACGCAGGGCTGGTTGACTCAGTGTGTCTGTAGCACGCAGGGCTGGTTGACTCAGTGTGTCTGTAACACGCAGGGCTGGTTGACTCAGTAAGTCTGTAGCACGCAGGGCTGGTTGACTCAGTAAGTCTGTAGCACGCAGGGCTGGTTGACTCAGTGTGTCTGTAGCACGCAGGGCTGGTTGACTCAGTGTGTCTGTAGCACGCAGGGCTGGTTGACTCAGTGTGTCTAACACGTAGGGCTGGTTGACTCAGTGTGTCTGTAACACGCAGGGCTGGTTGACTCAGTGTGTCTGACACGCAGGGCTGGTTGACTCAGTGTGTCTGTAGCACGCAGGGCTGATTGACTCAGTAAGTCTGTAGCACGCAGGGCTGGTTGACTCAGTGTGTCTGTAGCACGCAGGGCTGGTTGACTCAGTGTGTCTGTAGCACGCAGGGCTGGTTGACTCAGTGTGTCTGTAACACGCAGGGCTGGTTGACTCAGTAAGTCTGTAGCACGCAGGGCTGGTTGACTCAGTAAGTCTGTAGCACGCAGGGCTGGTTGACTCAGTGTGTCTGTAGCACGCAGGGCTGGTTGACTCAGTGTGTCTGTAGCACGCAGGGCTGGTTGACTCAGTGTGTCTGTAGCACGTAGGGCTGGTTGACTCAGTGTGTCTGTAACACGCAGGGCTGGTTGACTCAGTGTGTCTGTAACACGCAGGGCTGGTTGACTCAGTGTGTCTGTAACACGCAGGGCTGGTTGACTCAGTGGGTCTGTGACACGCAGGGCTGGTTGACCCAGTGTGTCTGTGACACGCAGGGCTGGTTGACCCAGTGTGTCTGTGACACGCAGGGCTGGTTGACCCAGTGTGTCTGTGACACGCAGGGCTGGTTGACCCAGTGTGTCTGTGACACGCAGGGCTGGTTGACCCAGTGTGTCTGTGACACGCAGGGCTGGTTGACCCAGTGTGTCTGTGACACGCAGGGCTGGTTGACCCAGTGTGTCTGTGACACGCAAGGCTGGTTGACCCAGTGTGTCTGTAACACGCAGGGCTGGTTGACCCAGTGTGTCTGTGACACGCAGGGCTGGTTGACCCAGTGTGTCTGTGACACGCAGGGCTGGTTGACCCAGTGTGTCTGTGACACGCAGGGCTGGTTGACCCAGTGGGTCTGTGACACGCAGGGCTGGTTGACCCAGTGGGTCTGTGACACGCAGGGCTGGAGAGAGAGCGGAGAGAGCGGATTCCAGCAGAGCCCAGTGAGGCAAGGCCCACAGTGAAGGCTGACAATCCATGGAAGCGAGAGGAGAAGAGGAGACCCGGTCGCTGTAACAAGGAAATAGGACTTCTACTAACACCCCCACATGGAGAACATCTGACATCATTGCCGCTAGCTCTGATAACAAAGCTCTCCTAAACACAAGTAATCCACCTGTCGTTTGAGTGGGTAAATGTCTGTGTACAACAATGGACGATCAACATCTATGAGGATATACCCGAGGTTTCTCTATGTACTTATTGTGTAGCTTATTTTGGACTGAGTACACTTCCATCCTCAGCTCTGGTGTCGAGAGAATAGCGCCTTGTTACCGCTCTTCCTGAGGGGATTCAAGGTGACAGACTAATGCTAGTCACACTCTGTAATGGTGTTTTTGTCGAATGATTTGGAAGCTCCGATGTTTTGGACGAGCATTAGTCTGTCACCTTGAATCCCCTCCGGAAGAGCAGGCACTAGGTGTTATTCTCTCGACACCAGAGCTGAGGATGGAAGTGTCCTCAGTCAAAATAAACTGTTGAGGTCCTTTGACAAAAATAACATTACAGAGACCACTGACACAAAGTGTGTGTGAGCGCGTGTGTGTGTGTGTCTTAGCTAGACCCGTGGTTCTGCAGGTGGTGCTCGCCGGCAGAATGAAAGGGCCCCTTGTTTCCAGGGCAGACTTAGAGAGAGCAGATGGAACCAGTTCTCCATCTCTCTCTTCTCAATCTTGTCCCACATTGCTGCTGTCGCCCCATTCATTTTCTGCCAATTCATCTGACACACACACACACACACACAGAGACAGGGTTTTCACACGCACGCACACACACACAAACTCCTGTGGTAAACTTCTAGGTTGGACCCTCGGCAGCTCTTAATGAGCTCAGTCCAGATGTCTCCCCAGGCAACAGTGCATGAGTGGTTAATTAATCAAGTGTGCTCTCACACACACACACACACACACACACACACACACACACACACACACACACACACACACACACACACACACACACACACACACACACACACACACACACACACACAAAACACACCTCAACCCTACAACATGCTCTCTGAGTTAGAAGGGCTTTACATCAGATTATCCTCCCTTATGAGTTGTTCATCCTCGGCTAAAGGAACTAAATCGCCTCTTATTTTTTTACTCAGGCAGTGGCAGGGACAGCTGCTCGCCAGAGAGGACCCATCTCTGACTACACAGTTCACACCTCGTAGAGTAGGAGACAGGGGGGGATTAGACACAGCTCTTTCCCGTCCCGTCATTGGCCTGCGGCCTCAGTCGAGGTCATGTGACGCCTGCAGTCGGCCAATGTAATAATGAGATTTCTGTGGTGAGATATTAAGCGGCAGTAAGCAGCCATCAGAGACTCAGCCCCTCACAACAGCCTTCAGAAGACTCTTACCAGACCCCCGATGAGTCGCCAGGGTTACTGTACATACAGCAAGTGTTGATGGAGTCAAACCAGACAGAGCGAGTCTGCCTTCGATGCTGCTGCAGTGTGCATGCAGACCAATGCTCCCTTAGAAGCGATGCAGTATACTGCACTGCACTCATACGGGGATATGTCTCTTTTCTGTGCAGTGCCACAGGGTAATGGTGTATCTGTGTGACCTACTGTAACACCACACCCATAGCTCCCTCTGACTAGACAACCCCCAATAGACAAACCCCCACAGCTCTACTTAGATAGGGCCAGCGACCCACAGGCACTCACACACACAAATAGTGTCTTTTCTCTACCTTCTGTCCGGATGGTGAAGGGGGAGTCCCCAAGCCTCTTGGCTGAGAACTGGCCCCCCAGGGAGGTCATTAGAAAACACAGACTGAAGAAGCCGATCCCCACCACGAATATCCTGGATGGAGGGATGGGAGGGAAGAGAAGAGAGGGGGAGAGGAGAGAGAGAAGGCATGGACGAGAAGAGGAAGGAGAAGGAGCGACAGTGGGGGAGAATTGATGAAAGAGTGCGGGGGGGAGGAAAGTGAAAGATTTGTTGACGAGAGGAGAGAAGTATGAAGAGAGAGGACGAAGGGAGGAAGAGGAGAAAGGAACCATCAGAAAACAGATCAAGTACAGCAGCACAGTCAAGAACATGCATTAGGAAACACAGGCAATTAGAACGGCCCAGCCGAGGAAATTAAAGTCAAAATGTCAGGGGCCATTTTAGCTCCCGTCTCCATCCCCCTGCTAACTCGCACCCCATCCAGGCATCCTCAGGTTCCCCAATTAGGGACAAGCAGCTCCTTCCAAAATGCCTATAATTGATGTATTGTGTCACGCACACCAGAGATAAAGAGGAGGCTTCCTCCTTCATTCCCCACGGGGCTAAACGACTGCTGCTGGCTAATTCTATAACGGTCTCTGACAGTGAGGAGGAGAGGAGAGGAGAGGAGAGAGGAGAGGAGAGGAGAGGAGAGGAGAGAGAGAGGAGAGGAGAGGAGAGGAGAGGAGAGGAGAGGAGAGGAGAGGAGAGGAGAGGAGAGGAGAGGAGTATACTTTACCCACGCTTCATTCTACCTTGACATCCTTGTATGTAGGGTATGCTACAGTAGATAAACAACCGTCTCTACCCAGCACTACTTTTAAAATGTGCATGTTTACACAGCCAGATACAGTGTGCTTCTATACCTACCTATTCTCAGAGCAAGTGCATTGGACCGGTACACTATGTACAGTAGCAACTAATGCAATGCTAACCACATATGCCTTTGTTACTGTGCCAGAAGAGAAAGCTAGGACCCACAACAGATACAAATGACTGAATAATTCAAACTGTAGCTTGACTCTGAAGCCGAGCGAGTGGAGTTCGCTGGCATGCTGGATTCTGTGAAAGTTTTGACACTCCGTGAACAGTAAACAGCAAATGTCATACGAGTTCAGATTTAACACACTGGGATAATTGCAAGTTATTGAACTATGCTGCCAAGAGTGATAGGGAACAGCCGGTTATAGATAGAACAGTGACTGACGTTAGCGATAGGGACGGTGCTCATAGTAGTCTCATAAGGACAGAGCACGGTGGTTCGGCAGGTAACCAAGGAGACTCTATATCCCAACAGCGAGACAATAAAATGGGTCTGTAGTCATTACTAGTGGCAGTAGCGGATGCTTCATTCATTTTACAGTAGGAGGTGAATTGACAGCACGTTCACCAACATGAGTTGAGTTGCAGACGATAACCTCTGTAACATGACATAAAACACGTTTTACAAACACGCATTTGTATGGATTGATTTTAGAGTTTGTCATCGGAATGCTCAGCCCTTTGGAGGACAACACCGAGAAAAGATATCCCTTTTGAAAACAAGCGAGTTGTGTAATAGTCTGAGATGTATCTACAGAGATAGGATAGTGTATGTGATGGCCTGGCTTCTGCGATCTTCTTCAGTCATTTTGACCAGAGGGTCCCTAAACTGTGGGGCGAGAGTGGTCGGCGGGGGGGGGGGGTGGGGGACGACTCAGTCCGGCTTTCGACTTACTCTTGAAAGTTGGAATTGTTGAATTTTGCAGAAGGTGCCATTTGAAATTGGGTATTGCGTCATCCGTTTTCCTCTTGTCGTGTCCGTCATCGCATACCTGAGAGAGCTATTCATAACTTCTCAGAATTGTCCAGATCAACTAGCCCACGGCAGCTAAGGTTTTTTTTAAGCTGGGTTTTTTAGCCCATAGATTTTTTTAGTAATGTTCGAGTCACTCAAATATCACATGACTACACATTAGACATGACAAGATATACAGATATATATATATATATATATTGTAGAAAAAGTAGCTATATTTTCTCAGCTTTAAAACCTGCAAAATGTTCTCTCCGCCAACCAGAGGGTTATGAACAGTTTGTGTCATGTAAATAGTCTAAACCCCTGATTTAGACAAGAGAGCATAATGACAGGAGAGGAACCTGAGGTAGGGAAACCATACAAATATCAGCCTATCTAGAAGTAACAGCATGGAGACATTCATTACAGACGTAGCTATGGTTTTTTCCCCCCAGGAAACTGGAACATTTTTGAAATATTACGTCCATCTGCTCCAGCATACTGTGCAGTACGTCTGGATGATTCAATCTCTGTCTGGGGGAGGACAGAGCCGAATCCTGTAACGGATTTGAATCCTATAACATGTTTTTATCTGGCGAGGGGGGTGGGGGGGTGGAGGAAGGTTTGATTACAGCAGGGTGTATCTTGGATTATCGTCCAGTAGTCCTAACTGGGATTGGGATTATTTACCTGGGCTATGACCATCTGCTCACAAAGCTAGTTGATAAAGTCAGAGGCTTGAGGGGTGCGTCCTAGTACTGTTGAATGGATTCCTTTTCCCTTCCCTTCCCTTTGGGCCACTGACCACCGGTAGGTGCAGTAGTTAACAGTGGAGGCTGCCGAGGGGCGAACGGCTCATAATAATGGCAGGAGCGGAGCAAATGGAACGGCAGCAGACACCCGGAAACCATGGAAACCATGTCTTTGATCTATCTGATACCAAATTCATTTTGTTCAGCTCAGTGAGTAAACTAAGGGAAACAAGGGGACAAGGACAGCCATGTGAGACTATGTGGACCCTGTCCAACTCAGAGGGAACAGGAGCTGATTAAACAGGAAAAAGGAAAAGGGCTGAAGTCAACTTCTCTTTCTAATCCCTCATTTCGCAAACTTCTCCCTGTGACCTTTGGGCTTCTTCGCCCTCTATAATCCTGAACAAGGTCATACGGAGTGTGTGTGTGTGTTTGTGCGTGTAACGTGTGTCTTCGTGTATGTGTGTGTGTGTGTGTGTATGCATTTACGTATGCTTTGCATGGGCGTGCGTACGTGTCCCTAATGCTTTCTGCACAGAGATGCTGTGTTCTTTTCAATTATGCGTGCTTTGGGAGTGCATGCGTGCCAAAGCGCCGCGCCCCGGGTCCAGTCTCAGGGCGATCGTTTCCACCTTTCCTCCCTTATCGTCTATCCCTATTTCAAAGCCCCTCCATGAGGGTGATAGAGGACCTGAGAGTGATAGAGGGGTGATAATAAATGAGGATTAGACACAGGGCCTGCCTGACTCTCTAATTAAAACGCTTAAAGTAAATGCTTGGGTCGGGTAATTGGATCAGACCCACAGATCCGCTATCTCCTAATTGGCTTGTCCCACATACCGGCGCTTATCAGATCTCACTACCCATGTTGATTGAAGTGAACCCGCAGGCGGCTGGGTTGTTCGGTGCTCAGCGGAATGTTTTCTAATAATTCGGTAGGCTGTTTTTTTCTGCAGTCTTCCGCTTTTACGCTCATTGATACTGAAGTTAATGGGACAATTAGGATTGCCCTCTGTATAATGATTTTCTAATGACTTGTTTTGAATGTAGGCTAGTTCACATAGGCAGACCAATTCTGATATTTTTTTCCACTAATTGGTCTTTTGAGGGTAGTTGACCTTTTCCCTGTTTTACATTCGCTCTTCTGCTCGGATTTTCCCTAGAAACAATGGCTTTACTTACTTTTGATATTACACTAGTAAAGTTTAGAGATCAAACCGTGTGAAGGTATGGTGTGGCTATTATTAAACTTTAGCTCCTGCAGGCCTACGATATGAAGGCATGGCGCCCCGGCGCTCCAACTGACTCCGACAGTTGAACTTGAGGTGAGGAAGACTATGTGAGGAAGACTACCAGAGTTAATCCTATAATCAAACAACATAATACCTATCTCTATACAAAATATTCAGATCTAAAAATTGAAAAATGACCCTAAAGTTTTCATATTTCAAATTACCCTAAAAGTTTTTGCATATCAAAACACAAGGAAAAGTGTTTTTGTAATTTGTTATCCTCTACAGGATCGGTGTCCCGTCCTCGGGAAGATTGAGCTAACGTAGGCTAATGTGATTAGCATGAGGTTGTAAGAAACAAAAAAAATCCCAGGACATAGACATATCTGATATGGGCAGAAAGCTTCAATTCTTGTTCATCTAACTGCATGGTCCAGTGTATAGTTGTTGTTACAGTGAAATAATACCATATCAGTTTGTTTGAGAAGAGTGCACAATTATGAACTTGAAAATGCATGAACAAACTAATTAGGCACATTTGGGCAGTCTTGATACAACATTTTGAATAGATATGCAACAGTACATTGGATCAGTCTAAAACTTTGCACATGCACTTCTGCCATCTAGTGCCCAAAGTCTAAATTGCGCCTGAGCTAGAATAATTCATTATGGCCTTTTCTCTTGCATTTCAAAGAAGATGGAACAAAAAACAAAAAAACACGTTTTTTTTCTTTGTATTATCTTTTACCAGATCTAATGTGTTATATTCTCCTACATCACTTTAACATTTCCACAAACTTCAAAGTGTTTCCTTTCAAACGGTATCAATAATATGCATATCCTTGCTTCAGGTTCTGAGCTACAGGCAGTTACATTTGGGTATGTCGTTTTAGGCGTAATTAAAAAAAAAAAGGGGCCACTCCTTAAGGCCCCCAAATGTGTCTCATTTGGCCAACATCCCTCATTTATTGATGCTGCTGGCTGCGCCAGGTTGGATCTGAATGCATATGGATGTCCATAAAAGGTCTCTAATGTCTGGTAAATTCAAATCTTCTGTCATGTTTTCCGGGGCCAAGATTTGAGAATATTCATGGATGGACACCTAGCTATAGACACCCTAAAGACTCTGTCAAGTGCGCTAATCCAGTGTCACTTTGATTATGCCTGATCCACCAGCAGCCCCAAACATCTAAAGAATAAGCTACCAGCCAAACAAGCTTGCAAGAATTGTACTTAATTAAACTCCCCCCTCATACTCATCTGGAGGTTGAGCATTATTTTGTCTCTATCTATGTAATGTGTCTGTATCTGTGTAATTGTATATGTCTCTGTGTAATTGTCTATGTATTTATGTTAAAAACAATTAAGGACCACAATGGAAATAAGTCCACGACTTTATCTTGCGATCCCAAAATATTTGTGTATTACTTTTTTTAATGACAAATAAAATAAATCAATCCAAACTGTGCAATGGCCAATTGTTGAATGGAAAGAGAAATCTGCTACAAAACAATAATAAGTTGAATGACATTTGGAGATTGTCAAGCCAAGCCTTCAATACTGGGTAAGCCTACAAGGTAGGGAGGGATGTATTTTGTGTGGTGTTGAAGTGATATTGAAGTGCCGAAGTCAGGATACGCTTTGTTTATTGGTGGTGTGGTGCATTGGCACAAAAACCCATTGGTGGAAAATGAGTTGCATATATTTTATATAATTATAAATGTTGAACATATGATTGCCCTCTAACTGATCATTGTCTGCAGCCGGCTCTGACTGTAGTCTAATGAGACAGGCAGGGAGAGTGAGCTTGTCTGTGGTGGTCGGCAAACCCTCAACCTTCTGGCCAGTAGCCCTGCGTGGCATTGACTGTGCCACAAAAGCATGCTGAATTGGCAAAGTCGATATCCACGTTGATAAACACGGGGTCACTATAGTTATTGTTATTTGTGGTCATAAACATACATTTTGAGTTCATTCTCAAAATGGGGGGGGTTCATTTTACTTACAGTACAAGGGGAGGGTCATGTGAGGAGCATTTGTAACTTTGGTGAGGGGGGCACTTTTTTTTTGTGACACCTTGAGTTGGAACAGCCCCTCCCCCCCAGTAAATCTCGATCTGTCCCTAACATCAAATCTTTTCACATCAGATCTTTTTCAGAGCTGATCTGATTGGTCAAAAGACCAATTTAGTGAGAAAAAAAAAACAGAATTGGGCTGACTTATCCAAATGCAGCCTGATTGAACCTCATCTGCCCCCTCTGAATTGAGGTCAATGCCTTTGAACCAGAGAAAATTATAGGGGCTTATAAAAAAATATATATATTTTTTTACAGAATGTAGAATTTATATCAATGTTAACCCCTTGGGGGACAGTCTGAGACAATGGGGGAAAATCTGGATGCACTACAGGGACCGTGACAGATTGACTTGTTCTTCCAATGGTTAACGTGTATAAAATCCCCATTCATATCTACAGGGCTTTCAGAAAGTATTCACACCCCTTGACTTGTTCCACATTTGTTGTGTTACAGCCTGAATTCAACATGGATTAAATATACTTTTCACTCATCTACACACAATAGTCCATAATGACAAAGTGAAAACATCATTTTTGCTAATTAAATTCAGAAATGGCTGATTTACATAAGTATTCACATCCCTCTGTCAAGACTTTGTAGAAGCACCTTTGGCAGCGATTACAGCTACGAGTGTTTCTGGGTAAGTCTCTAAGAGCTTTCCACACCTGGATTGTGCAACATTTGCCCATTATTCTTTTTAAAATTCTTCAAGCTCTGTTAAATTGTTGTTGATCATTTCTAGATAACAGTTTTCAGGTTTTGCCATATATTTTCAAGTAGATGTAAGTCTAAACTGTAACTCGGCCACTAAGTCTAAACTGTAACATTCACGGTGTTCTTTTTAACCAGTTCCGTATAGATTTAGCCTTGTGTTTTAGGTTATTGTCCTGCTGAAAGGTGAATTCATCTCCCAGTGCCTGGTGGAAAGCAGACTGAACCAGGTTTTCCTCTAAGATTTGACCCGTGCTTAGCTCCATTTCTTTTTATCCTGAGAAACTCCCCGGTCCTTAACCACTACAAGCATACCCATAACATTATACAGCCACCACTATGCTTGGAAATATGGAGAGTGGTACTCATTAATGTGTTGTATTGGATTTGCCCCAAACACAACACTTAGTTTTCAGGAAATAAAGTTAATTGCTTTGCCAAATGTTTGCAGTGTTACTTCAGTGCCGTGTTGTAAACAGGATGCATTCTTTTCACTCTGTTAATTAGGTTAGTAATTGTGGCGTAGCAACAATGATGTTGATACATCCAAATGTTTTTCCTATCACAGCCATTCAACTCTGTAACTGTTTTAAAGTCACCATTGGCCTCATCGTGAAATCCTTGAATGGTTTATTTCCTTTCTACGGCAACTGAGTTATGAAAGACGCTTGTATCTTTGTGGTGACTAGGAGTATCGAAAAACATGACTCAACTTTGACATTATGGGGTATTGTGTGTAGGTCCTGGTCAAAAGTTATCCACTATATAGCGAATAGGGTGCCATGCTAATGAAGCTTGGGGGATAAGCAGCTCATCACCGCTTGTTAGCTCGCTGGGTTGATAATGCGCTTTACTTATTTACTGTTGACATACGGATCCAGTTGTGAACACGGGAATGTAATCTCTAATTTAATCTCGTTTCTCTGTTAGAGGAGCGGAAGAGAACAGCTGGTGTTGTCGGGAGTTCCGTCACAGATTACCAAACACACTCACGCGTATGCAGGATGGTGGATGAAAACACCCATGCAGGCACACGTACTGCTGCCAGTTTATCCGTGTATTGCAATATAATGATTGTCAGGGATTAGGTGTAGCCTATAGACATGCTGGTCATTCAATACATTAATTATCGTCATTGATTCGGTCAAATGACAAATAACCTGTACATTAAATAACAATTATAGGCTGTGCTTTTAAAAATAAATGTGCTATTCCATTCTATTCATGTGTAACACACGTGCCGGGTGTTTATAAATGAATACCAAAGCCTAGAGTGGAAATATTAAGCCACACGTTCTTTGTCTCTTACCTGAACGGTTTGAACGTCACAAGCCATCTTCTAATCATTATTTTACCGTCGATGTTGCCTGTCATCATTTCCCAAAACACTCAACCAAACAAGCGACCCCCGACATCGTTAACCTCGCAACCTGGGACTCGACTGGGTGCTGAAACTGCTGCATGCCGCTTGCGTCTTGGGGCTTCAACGTGCGACAGACCACTGACAATACTCCGAGAAAATAGTCAAATGTAAGACTGTATCCATGAGTTTTCGTTTAATTGAATCAACGAACATTCGCTTGAACCAGAGTTGTGACTTTTTGAAATTTGAGCGAAATCTGTTCTTATCCTAATATTTAGATTTCATTATGTCACTTTGCAAATTAGATAAATTATCTCCATTTAATCGTTGCAGGTTGTCCAGATAACTGGAACGATACAGTATTGTCCCGTTTGTCGCGTATTAGAGTAGCATTCCTCAAAGCAGATGTGGAAGAAAATATTGACCGAATCAGTTGATTTCCAATGCAACTTGGTCTCAAAAATCCCTGTCCCCAATATGTACTGTGGACTCTCGGAGAACGAAGTCTATTGGGTGCCTTTCTTCTCTGAAGAAAGCAACGAACTAATGCGCGTTAGAGCTTTTGTCCTCTCGTATGCTTTGGGGGCTCTACTCAATCTCCTTTTGCCATGAGTGTTTTTGGGTGTCTGGCGCGGGAGGGATGAGAAATTGCAGTGCGTTTGTTAGTTAGGCTGCTATCTTGCGCACGCATTTCGTTATAGCGCCATCTACGGTTTTTGTTCAAGCCACATTTTGCCACCAGTGACATTTATATTAATTAAAGTTTTGCTGAAATAGATAATCCTTGTGGAAAAATAGACAATTTAGTTACCATGCCTTGCATTATCATTAGTCAATTTATATTATTGCATATTGTAAAAACTATATATCCAGTATCTATTTAAAACAACTATTTTTGTAAGCTATTCCAATGTATCTTTGTTATAAACTCAACAAAAAAAGAAACGTCCTCTCACTCTCCACTGCGTTTATTTTCAGCAAACTTAACATGTGTAAATATTTGTATGAACATAAAATTCAACAACAGACATAAACTGAACAAGTTCCACAGACATGATACTAACATAAATTGAAAAATGTGTCCCTGAACAAAGGGGAGGGGGGTCCAAAATCAAAAGTAACAGTCAGTATCTGGTGTGGTCACCAGCTGCATTAAGTACTGCAGTGCATCTCCTCCTCATGGACTGCACCAGATTTGCCAGTTCTTGCTGTGAGATGTTTCCCCACATGGCAGAAAACTGACATTCCTGTCTTGCAGGAAATCACACATAAAATGAGCAGTATGGCCGGTGGCATTGTCATGCTGGAGGGCCATGTCAGAATGAGCCTGCAGGAAGGATACCACATGAGGGAGGAGGACGTCTTCCCTGTAACGTATAGCATTGAGATTGCCTGCAATGACAACAAGCACAGTCCGATGATGCTGCGACACACCGCCCCAGACCATATAACGGACCCCCCACCTCCAAATCGATCCCGCTCCAGAGTACAGGCCTCAGTGTAATGCTCATTCCTCCAACATTAAATGCGAATCCGACCATCCTTCCTTGTGAGACAAAACCGCGGCTCGTCAGTGAAGAGCACTTTTTGCCAGTGTGTCCCGGTGTAACTCGGGCAGTTGTTGTTGTTGTCATCCTGTACCCGTCCCGCAGGTGTGATGTTCGGATGTACCGATGCTGTGCAGGTGTTGTTACATGTGGTCTGCCACTGCGAGGACGATCAGCTGTCCGTCCCGTCTCCCTGTAACGCCGTCTTAGGCGTCTCACAGTACGAACATTGCAATTTATTGCCCTGGCCACATCTGCAGTCCTCATGCCTCCTTGCAGCATGCCTAAGGCACATTCACGCAGATGAGCAGGGACCCTGGGCATCTTTCCTTAGGTGTTTTTCAGAGTCAGTAGAAAGGCCTCTTTAGTGTACTAAGTTTTTATAACTGTGACCTTAATTGCCTACCATCTGTAAGCTGTTAGTGTCTTAACGATCGTCCACAGGTGCATGTTCATTCATTGTCTATGGTTCATTGAACAAGCATGGGAAACAGTGTTTAAACCCTTTACAATCAAGATCTGTGAAGTAATTTGGATTTTTACGAATTATCTTTGAAAGACAGGGTCCTGAAAAACGGACGTTTCTTTTTTTGCTGAGTTCAGCTGTCGGTGTCTATTTCAGGACCAAGGACAGCAACCAAACTCTACATTGATTCGGATGCAACAGTGACACCCAGCGGTCACTTGTTGAACGGTGAACATGGATTCGCTTCGTAATAACGACATTCCCTTATACTATACTGCAATGTTGCTTTATTAGTCATTGTTTATTGTTTATATCTGCATCCAGAACACACTGAGCTGTCCTCTATTAAGGTAAGAAGTTAGTGGTTTGATTAACTATAAACTGAAACTGAATTTGTGGCATTTCATCTAGGGAAGATAAAGTAAGTCATTGAGCTGCTCAAATCGCTGAAAGTGAAACTATCATCAGAATTGAATCTGACACACAATAAGCTATAAGACTACTCTGCACATTACCCGTGGGCCCGGAATGGGCCGAGGTATCAAAAAAGAACCAAAAAGGAGAGAAAATCATATTCAGACACATCACAAGTCCCATCACACTTTCCAGCTCTCTGAATCACTGGTGCGGTGGAGCAAAAATCAGCACAGAGCGAGTCAGCGTGAGAGCAGATCTGTAGGGGCCCAAATGGAGATGACAGAAAATAGAAATCTCCAGCCCAGTCGTGCATGAGAGAGAGACACTGATGTGTCATTTTGACTGACAGGCAGCGCATTGGCCTTCCAAATGTAGGGACAGTATCACTGGCTCAGGGACTCTCTGTCTTGGTCAGTTCTCAGTCTGTTGTGAAGAAAACACTATTGTGAATTCCTGTGCGTTTCGGTAGAAGGTGTAAAAATCATAATAACAGGTTTCCCTAATTCACAAGATTTGACACCGAAATGCACAGGAAGGGAATTCACTTTCCATATTAGGCGGCAGCCTCCTGTGGCTGAGCATGTGTTGCTTCCAGCCTGTCAGAAATGGATAACAAAACTTCATTATATTCTATTCTTTCCATGTCCCCTGCAAATTCTTGTGGATGCTTGCGCGCCCCGCACACACACACACACACACACACACACACACACACACACACACACACACACACACACACACACACACACACACACACACACACACACACACACACACACACACAAACAGAAATGTAGGCACATGCGCACACACACACACAGAAATGTAGGCACATGCGCGCACACACACACACACACACACACACACACACACACACACACACACACCAACGAGAAGAGAGATCAACGCAGTCTAAAGATCATTCTGTCACAGACATACTCATTTGCTCTGCAGTGGCACGGGGCTCCACTCCTCACAGTGGGCACAAATAACCCTTTAACACCATTGGTGGTTTACTGAGGCACGTAGTGTTATGGCTAAACCTGCTCCATGTACAGCTCTGCACCATAGTGGATCCAGCCCAATGTTCCGTACCTGCTGTCAGCATCACTTGTGGTTTATGGATGTTGCAGTGATCCAACTACAGTCAATGTCCCACTCATTCTGGTACTCAACGCACAATGGAATCCCTCCTTTGACTGTGTATAAAGCCCTGGTCCTTGTCCGAGTGTTATACATGAGGGATGTATGACATTGTGAAATCAGCGTAACTGGTGTCCTCTATATGCCATACCAACGGACTGTAACAGCAGGTAGACAGACAGGAGGGGGTATGGCGCCAGCGTCAGTAACAGAGAGAAAGAAGCCATTTAATTTCTCGAGCTTCAAAAAAAAATGTGATCTGATTTCTGATGACACAAGTCGTCTGTGTTCTATTACCAAGGGGAACAAAGCCTATGAAATAATGTTAGTCTGGTGGAGGATGGTAAATCACTAACGTGCAGTTGGCTAGATTGTAGGCTTCTGGACACGGCTGATAACAGAACCATGTGTTGAAAAAAGGAGAGTGAATTGATTTGTGTCAAAGGCTTCCTCGCTTCTCGTTAGGTTTATATTTGAACAGAGAGCAAGAACACAGGCCATGCAGAACGTCATTTTAAATCCGTTGTTTTGCCAGCCAACGAGGACAGTTGAGGTGAGGTCAATGCTGTTGGCTGGGGATACTTCCTCTGTTTTGAGTAATACACTATGATCACATACTCTACTGCCTATCAGGATAAAGGTAGGACCCAGATGCAGACCGTGTCGAAGTAACAATGTTTATTACAGCAACAGGGGAAAAGGTACAGAACGACAGTCAGGGTCAGGCAGAGGTCGGTCATCCAGAGACGGGGCAAAGGTACAGGACGGCAGGCAGGCACAGGCAGAGTGGTCAGGCGGGCGGGCTCGGGGTCAAGACAGGCAAGGGTCAGAACCAGGAGTTACGAGAAAAGAGAGACTGGGGAAAAGCAGGCGCTGAACACAAAGAACACTGGTTGACTTGACAAACAAGACGAACTGGCAACAGACAAACAGAGAACACAGGTATAAAAACACAGGAGATAATGGGGAAGATGGGCGACACCTGGAGGGGGTGGAGACAATCACAAAGGCAGGTGAAACAGATCAGGGTGTGACACTGCCAATGCTACCGATCTAATTGAATTCACAATGGCGCCTTAAGGAACACTACAGGTAGGAATGTAGTGTCACTACTGAAAGGCTTTTGCCATGGTATGTTAACCATGTAAATAGAAACCATACAGGAGAGGGGAATTATGAGAAACAGATTATAATCGAGTGTAGCATTTGTAGACAGAGTACACACATGATCCATATGTCCATGTTTGGCTTGGGAGCTAGCTAGTTGACAAACGGAGCACTTCAAGTAGCTTTGATTCTGGGCTCAATGCCAAGCCAAACCTAGCCCAACTCAGCCCAGCTCACCCAGGTTTAGGACTCCTCAGCCAAAAGAGTACACCAATACGATTCAGGCTGCATCTCGATCGTCTTCTACTTGTGTCCTTCACATTTACCGGCGCTAATCTGAACAGAGGATGAAAGCAATGTGGATCCTATCAGGTGAGTACTGACACCTGTCCAGTCCTTTGTGATGGAGTAAAGGTTAGACAGGAAGAGCGACAAGTAAGCCTATTTAAATGATCAGTTTCACTTTCCTCGCCCTCCTCTTCTCCTTGGCTAATTGGGTGTCCGAGAGTTGAGATAAACAAACCAAAAACAATTCATTAAAGGCTGAGCTGTAACTGAAAAAAAGAAGCTAATGAATAATCGTTCATCATTCTGTCTGTGTCCCAAATGGCATCCTATTCCGTATACGTTGCACTATTTTGACCTGGACCCATAGGGCTCTGGTCAGCAGTAGTGCACTAAAGAGTGAATAGGGTGCTATTTGGGACACACCCTCTGTTCCTTCCTAACTGACCGTTCTATCGTTTCTCATTGCAACAGCTTTTTAATCCAATTAGCAATCCCTTTCTTTGGACTAATGGATGTAA
Source organism: Oncorhynchus tshawytscha (assembly GCF_018296145.1). NCBI lineage: Eukaryota > Metazoa > Chordata > Actinopteri > Salmoniformes > Salmonidae > Oncorhynchus > Oncorhynchus tshawytscha. Next base: position 9,064,673 of record NC_056460.1, on the reverse strand, counting down.
AAATATTTTTAAAAGAGGGGGGAGCGATGCAGACAAATGGAGGGATGAAGGGAATCGATGGAGGAGTGGAGAAGAGAGATCAGGCGTAACAATTGACCCATCTGTAATGAATGAGGGAAATTAGTGGGAGGAGCACATTTTTTATTTACATTTTTTCTGTGTCGGAGGTTTGATTTTATTGCGTGTTTGTGTGTGTGTGTGTGTGTGTGTGTGTGTGTGTGTGTGTGTGTGTGTGTGTGTGTACATAAACATTCAAGAGGCGTTCTCAATCTCAGGTGTAATAAACATGCAAATACTTCCCTCTCATCTCAATCTGACACTTTTACACAAAGGAGTAGCCTACTGCTACAATGGCACGCATACACACCACACACGTTGGTCCCAGCATAGTAGAGTTCAGTTCTCTCAGTGGCTGAGCAGTAGTATGTTTTATGAGTGACAGTCACACACGGGCATCCTGTTGTCTCCCCATGCTTAGTGTGACAAAGATGGCAGCTGGAAAGCCAGGGGATGACACCTCTACGTCTCCTCTGAAATTAACCAACCAACCAATCTCTTCCGTAATTCAGATTTCCCTACGCAGGTTGAGGGTTGGAATAATACAAAAAGGCTAGGATATGACACTGAGGTAGGCCTGTTTCAACACCTCCTGCTGGGAGTGTGTCCAAATAGTGTGATGATTGCCCAGCTCTCTAGCTACAGCACACACACCCTGGAAACTCTTTATGTCACTCACTCACTCTCTCTCACACACACACACACACACACACACACACACACACACACACACACACACACACACACACACACACACACACACACACACACACACCAAATCTAAATCTTTATCAGGTACTGGCATTGCTCTGCCCTCACACACCTAATAACAGATGTGTTTTACGTAGTGCTTTTCATTACAACCAGAATCTCAAAGATTCTTATTACATGTGGTGCAGGAAGTCTTTTAACAGGTTAAGTTAAACTTAGTGCAGCGCGGTAACATTGGGCACTCTGTCATTGCTGTTTATTTGCCTGTAGTCCAAAACCAGAACAAGGTTCATGACACAGGAATTTGAATGAATCCCAACGTCTTAGCGCAGATACTGGAATAGATGATTGCCATTCCACTAAACTGTAGCTCTGAGAACGAACAGGGTGAGTCTTCAAAAGTGAAAGCAAACTCTGCTTGACGTTCCAGAAGAGCGAAGTGTGAAAAGTGGCTTGCAAAAGTGTCTCTCCCCATTGAGGATTTCTCCTGTCCTGTGTGCTGGGACATCTTCAGAGATCCTGTCGTCATGTCGTGTTGCCACAGCTTCTGTAAAAACCTGTCTGCGGGGATTCTGGAAAGAGAGCGGATCTCAAGAGTGTCCCGTCTGCAGGAGAAGATCCTCAAAGTATGAGCCTCCTAATAACCTGTCTGTAAAGAACCTGTGTGAAGCCTTCTGAAAGGAAGAGGAGTCAGAGAGCTTCAGCGGGGTCTGAGGTGTTCTGCAGTCTGCACTGTGAGCAACTCAAGCTCTTCTGTCGGAAGGAGGAACAGGCTTTCTGTTCGGTGTGTCATGATTCAAGGGAACACAAAGGTCATGACTGCATCGCCATAGATGGAGCTGCAAAAGATCATGAGGTAGGCAACGTGGTCATTTTAAAAGTCTCCCCAACATTTAGATATTTGGAAGAGGGAAATACTTATTAAACTACGAATGTAGGGATCTATTCAATCTGTATTGCTGAAGTGTTACAGATTGCGCAATAGACATTTAAAGGTTATTTCCGTTTGCGTATCCTCTAACGCCTTTAAATTAGAATCACGCTGTAACGCTGAACTTCCTCGATACGGATTGAATAGAGCCTTTTGTCTAATCTGTACTCTTGGGTACACTGGCATGTTTTACTTAAATTATAGAAGGAAGTCCAAGGTGAACTGAAGCCATTGCAGGAGAAACTGAAGATCTTTAAAGTAGTCAAGCTCGCCTGTGATAAAACAGCACAGCATAACAAGGGGAGAATGATGAGTGCCGCAACAGATCCACCATGGAATTTTCATTCTGAATGATCCCACTCACTCTTTAACAATGTCAGTATCATGATACATGGGATGGGGATATGGGTATATATGGGGTGTTTTTCATACTTTTGATATATATACGTAGTAATATCCCCAGATGAGTATGACAATGAGTCTCATCATATAGTGAGTCAGGACCCCCGGAGGATCAGAGTACAGGAGCAGAGGAGAGCTGACCTTCTCTGACCCGGCTAATAACACACATCTACTTACAATGCCTCTCGTTTTCATTGAGCCGCTCGTTCCAGTATTTCATACATACAGCAAGCTAAAGAGCCTACCAGTGAAGACCTCTGTAACAGTGGAACGACACAGTTGAAGTTGACACCACCTCAGTCAGTAATTATATACAGTATAATATATCACTATCTCCATCTGTTGAATAATCTTGCTTCAAGGAATCTTTAATAAAACCATCGATCTCCAAAATGGTCCGTTTTTCTACATTTCCAACATCTGTTTTTATGAACACTAACTGCTGCAGTGCTGTAAATCGACAGGGTACCGCGACGGTGCAGCCAGTGTGTTGACTGGAGGGCTGAGGGGACCAGAGGTGCCACACAGGCCCCAGGTTGAGACTGTGACTGATGGGTCCACAGGCCCCAGGATGAGACTGTGACTGATGGGTCCACAGGCCCCAGGATGAGACTGTGACTGATGGGTCCACAGGCCCCAGGTTGAGACTGTGACTGATGGGTCCACAGGCCCCAGGATGAGACTGTGACTGATGGGTCCACAGGCCCCAGGATGAGACTGTGACTGATGGGTCCACAGGCCCCAGGATGAGACTGTGACTGATGGGTCCACAGGCCCCAGGATGAGACTGTGACTGATGGGTCCACAGGCCCCAGGATGAGACTGTGACTGATGGGTCCACAGGCCCCAGGATGAGACTGTGACTGATGGGTCCACAGGCCCCAGGATGAGACTGTGACTGATGGGTCCACAGGCCCCAGGATGAGACTGTGACTGATGGGTCCACAGGCCCCAGGATGAGACTGTGACTGATGGGTCCACAGGCCCCAGGATGAGACTGTGACTGATGGGTCCACAGGCCCCAGGATGAGACTGTGACTGATGGGTCCACAGGCCCCAGGATGAGCCCCAGGATGAGTGACTGATGGGTCCACAGGCCCCAGGATGAGACTGTGACTGATGGGTCCACAGGCCCCAGGATGAGACTGTGACTGATGGGTCCACAGGCCCCAGGATGAGACTGTGACTGATGGGTCCACAGGCCCCAGGATGAGACTGTGACTGATGGGTCCACAGGCCCCAGGATGAGACTGTGACTGATGGGTCCACAGGCCCCAGGATGAGACTGTGACTGATGGGTCCACAGGCCCCAGGATGAGACTGTGACTGATGGGTCCACAGGCCCCAGGATGAGACTGTGACTGATGGGTCCACAGGCCCCAGGATGAGACTGTGACTGATGGGTCCACAGGCCCCAGGATGAGACTGTGACTGATGGGTCCACAGGCCCCAGGATGAGACTGTGACTGATGGGTCCACAGGCCCCAGGATGAGACTGTGACTGATGGGTCCACAGGCCCCAGGATGAGACTGTGACTGATGGGTCCACAGGCCCCAGGATGAGACTGTGACTGATGGGTCCACAGGCCCCAGGATGAGAGTGACTGATGGGTCCACAGGCCCCAGGATGAGACTGTGACTGATGGGTCCACAGGCCCCAGGATGAGACTGTGACTGATGGGTCCACAGGCCCCAGGATGAGACTGTGACTGATGGGTCCACAGGCCCCAGGATGAGACTGTGACTGATGGGTCCACAGGCCCCAGGATGAGACTGTGACTGATGGGTCCACAGGCCCCAGGATGAGACTGTGACTGATGGGTCCGCAGGCCCCAGGATGAGACTGTGACTGATGGGTCCGCAGGCCCCAGGATGAGACTGTGACTGATGGGTCCACAGGCCCCAGGATGAGACTGTGACTGATGGGTCCACAGGCCCCAGGATGAGACTGTGACTGATGGGTCCACAGGCCCCAGGATGAGACTGTGACTGATGGGTCCACAGGCCCCAGGATGAGACTGTGACTGATGGGTCCGCAGGCCCCAGGATGAGACTGTGACTGATGGGTCCACAGGCCCACAGCGTAACAGAGGGTGAAAAGGGAAACATATCGAGGGCAAGTCCCATTGGAAAGACCAAATCTATCTAATACACAATGTGATCTAGAGACATACACAGAAGAAGAAATAAAGTAACTAACCGACCTTCACACTCTCCCTCACAGAAACATACACAGACAGCCCTTTTCCAACAGTGGTCAAATTCGATCTCCCTCTGTAATAGAAATGGCTCATTCACTGCAGTCCAACAGTGGGCCAGTCGGACAGCCTGAGACATCCAGTCTAGAAGGAGGAGTAGCATCACCAGGTGGACAGCCTCTCACACCCCACTGTTTATTCAGAGCTCCGGCTCCCTTCCAGTCCCACGCACAGTCAGATTCATAATGAGATTCATGCCCGGGCTACGCTGCAGTGAGGCCCACGGGGTGGAAGCAGGGGGATTTCCCGTGTCAATCAAAGAGTTGTATTACTTATGGAAAGCAAAGAAGTTTTTTGTTTGGTGTCTGCAGTGCATGTTGGTTTTTTGGTGAGTACTCCTCTGAGTGCCTGTACTCTGTCCATCCCTGTTCTGATGCTGTGGTCATTCCCTGACACCGTACCACACCTAATAAAAGTCTTGCCTGCTGTTGCGTGGGGGCTCAGTGCTAATATCAAAGGGCGGAAGAGGAGAGGGATATGGGGGAGGGAGAGAGAGAAAGAGACGGGGGGGAGAGAGAAATGTAGACGGAGAGATGAAGTAACAGCGTTTGGAGCCAGAGCAATCTGAGCTGAAAATGAGCATTTTACCTCAATGAGAGGATTCATGCTTTCTCATGCTGGGCACAAACATCCTTATCTTTCAGCTTCAAAACTCCAGCTTGGAAAACTCTGGGTCCTTCCTCTGCTCTTCTTCCTGCAAAACGGTATCCTCATGCCCCCTCTGAGTTTTTCTTCGTTCCCTGCTGGGACATTACAGTAATATTTAAGACATGTTAAATAGCTTATTTAGCATAGCTCTAGCCTGGTTACAGATCCGTTTGTGCTACCATAGGAGTTGGCAATACCATAGAAATAGAATCTATAGAAGGGTCTTGGAACCCATAACCCTGGCAATTTGACTGGTACACTCTCAATGGCATACAGCCTAATTGACTTTAATAGGCACCCCTGTTCTATAGATTATATTTCTATGGGCAATACAGCACAAAGGATCTGGGATTGGACAACCCTTAGCTAGCCCGGAGGTGGAAATGCGAACAGGAGGACTGATGCTATCTTGTTTTCAATGTAGCAATAAAACGCCATAGCAAAATCAATTGAGGTTTATTGAGGCCGGTGGTGTACTTAAGGTCAATGAGGGACGATGGAATCCTACTCTTTACACGGCAATGTCCTGTAGACAGAGACGCTGTTTACTTCCGGGTCAGATAGGCAGAAACAGGCAGTTTCTTTCATTTTCTACTCATCTTTCATTTGTGACTATGTAAGTTGTTGATTAACAATATACTTAAACAACACTATTCAACCTCGTTTTAAAAGGAACTGGAGTTGGTAGCATCCCATGTTATGCTCTATGTCTTTGATGGTGGCTTGCCGCCCAACTCTGCCTGCCGGCAGAGCGAGACCCTGCGCCTGAATTGTCTAGGAATATCAGAGGGATGACGGTGTCCTAAATAGGACAAATGGTGGTGGGTCCCGCGGAGGCAGTGATGTGTTAAGCTCAGGCATTGTTGGTGGGAGGGTGTGGGGCAGACTGGATTAAACCCGTGAATCATCATTGGGGAGATCTAGTCTATGTTCCAAATGGCACCCTGTTCCCTATATAGGGCAATACTTTTGACCAGGGCCCATCACAACCCGTGCACTAAATGTGAGTGTGATTGTGGCTCATCCTGGACACTCTCTCTCTCTCTCGGAGTCACACCTCTGTTTGTTTGTACTACAGTGTATAAATGGGACAATTTCATCCTGGCTCCTTAGCCACGCAGTCAGAAGGACACTCAGGAATCTCCATAGCCATAAACAGCTCTCTCCGGTTAGGATTCACATTCACGATGTAGTGGTGGGAAATGACTTAATGTGTCACATTCAAGCAGATACATACAGGGTGGTGAAATATATAGATATGCTCCATGATGGAGTAATGGGTGAGTGTTTTAGAGAGAGAGGGGGTAGTCAGAGAGAGGGGGAGTCAGAGAGAGAGAGAGGGGGAGAGTCAGAGAGAGAGAGGGGGAGAGTCAGAGAGAGGGGGAGAGTCAGAGAGAGAAAGGGGGAGAGTCAGAGAGAGAGGGGGGAGTCAGAGAGAGACAGGGGGTAGAGTCAGAGAGAGACAGGGGGTAGAGTCAGAGAGAGACAGGGGGTAGAGTCAGAGAGAGGGGGAGAGTCAGAGAGAGAGGGGGAGAGTCAGAGAGAGGGGGAGAGTCAGAGAGACAGGGGGAGAGTCAGAGAGACAGGGGGAGAGACAGGGGGAGAGTCAGAGAGACAGAGGGAGAGTCAGAGACAGGGAGGAGAGTCAGAGAGACAGGGGGAGAGTCAGAGAGACAGGGGGGAGAGTCAGAGAGACAGGGGGGAGAGTCAAAGAGACAGAGGGGGGTGTGTGGCCTGTATATTGCCCATAAAAATGATAGAAACACCAAGCCCTCGTCTCCCTCAACTCCACACTCCATCATTTATTTAGTCACGGTGAGGTGTCACCACCAGTTTGTCACTTTGAATGTGATTGGCTATGACACGCACAGGCTGCCATGCCACCATGCCAGCTGAATACTTATGTCCCCCCTTAATTGCCTGTAACAACACAGATGAGGGGGTGGAGGGAGGGGGGGGGACCAGGGGAAAACTCGAAATAACAGAATGCCATGGAGTTCCCCTCATCTGAGAAAGTTAGCGGGAATGAGTCAGCGGTGTTCCCTGATCCCGAGGTCGCTCATGCTGGGAACGCGTGATCTCATGCCAGCGGTAGGTGAATCGGGAAGACGGACAAGTGAGATGACGACACATGACCCTAGAAGAAGATCAACAACCTTTAAAGCGGCGGGGTATCTGTGAGTCTGGCTGAATCAAAGTCTGTATTAAAGACCCGCTCTCTGATATTTCCAGCTGGTTTTGATCATTTAAACGACATTAAGCTCATTCCATTGAGGGCAAAGTGTCTGTGGGTTTTTGCGCTGCCCTTGTACTTGATTGATGAATTTAAGGTCACTAATTAGTAAGGAACTCCCCTCACCTGGTTGTCTAGGTCTTAATTGAAAGGAAAATCCCAAAACCGGCAAATAAACGGCCAACCATGGAATGAGTTTGACACCTCTGATTTAAATGAATGGTATATAGGCCTACCCATTGAGGAGTGGGTCTTTAAAAGAAGGGTGGCAGAAATATCAGAAATAAGATAAGTGACTTTTAATCGACATGTCAGGAAACAGCCTTAAACAGGTTGTCAGGGTGACACCATTTTTTAATTTTTTAATTTCACCTTTATTTACCCAGGTAGGCCAGTTGAGAACAAGTTCTCATTTGCAACTGCGACCTGGCCAAGATAAAGCATAGCAGTGTGAGCAGACAACACAGAGTTACACATGGAATAAACAATTAACAAGTCAATAACACAGTAGAAAACAAAGGGGGGAGTCTATATACAATGTGTGCAAAAGGCATGAGGAGGTAGGCGAATAATTACAATTTTGCAGATTAACACTGGAGTGATAAATGATCAGATGGTCATGTACAGGTAGAGATATTGGTGTGCAAAAGAGCAAGTAAATAAATAAAAACAGTATGGGGATGAGGTAGGTGAAAATGGGTGGGCTATTTACCAATAGACTATGTACAGCAGCAGCGATCGGTTAGCTGCTCAGATAGCTGATGTTTGAAGTTGGTGAGGGAGATAAAAGTCTCCAACTTCAGCGATTTTTGCAATTCGTTCCAGTCACAGGCAGCAGAGTACTGGAACGAAAGGCGGCCAAATGAGGTGTTGGCTTTAGGGATGATCAGTGAGATACACCTGCTGGAGCGCGTGCTACGGATGGGTGTTGCCATCGTGACCAGTGAACTGAGATAAGGCGGAGCTTTACCTAGCATGGACTTGTAGATGACCTGGAGCCAGTGGGTCTGGCGACGAATATGTAGCGAGGGCCAGCCAACTAGAGCATACAAGTCGCAGTGGTGGGTGGTATAAGGTGCTTTAGTGGCAAAACGGATGGCACTGTGATAGACTGCATCCAGTTTGCTGAGTAGAGTGTTGGAAGCCATTTTGTAGATGACATCGCCGAAGTCGAGGATCGGAAGGATAGTCAGTTTTACTAGGGTAAGCTTGGCGGCGTGAGTGAAGGAGGCTTTGTTGCGGAATAGAAAGCCGACTCTTGATTTGATTTTCGATTGGAGATGTTTGATATGAGTCTGGAAGGAGAGTTTGCAGTCTAGCCAGACACCTAGGTACTTATAGATGTCCACATATTCAAGGTCGGAACCATCCATGGTGGTGATGCTAGTCGGGTGCAGGCAGCGATCGGTTGAAAAGCATGCATTTGGTTTTACTAGCGTTTAAGAGCAGTTGGAGGCCACGGAAGGAGTGTTGTATGGCATTGAAGCTTGTTTGGAGGTTAGATAGCACAGTGTCCAATGACGGGCCGAAAGTATATAGAATGGTGTCGTCTGCGTAGAGGTGGATCAGGGAATCGCCCGCAGCAAGAGCAACATCATTGATATATACAGAGAAAAGAGTCGGCCCGAGAATTGAACCCTGTGGCACCCCCATAGAGACTGCCAGAGGACCGGACAGCATGCCCTCCGATTTGACACACTGAACTCTGTCTGCAAAGTAATTGGTGAACCAGGCAAGGCAGTCATCCGAAAAACCGAGGCTACTGAGTCTGCCGATAAGAATATGGTGATTGACAGAGTCGAAAGCCTTGGCAAGGTCAATGAAGACGGCTGCACAGTACTGTCTTTTATCGATGGCGGTTATGATATCGTTTAGTACCTTGAGTGTTGCTGAGGTGCACCCGTGACCGGCTCGGAAACCAGATTGCACAGCGGAGAAGGTACGGTGGGATTCGAGATGGTCAGTGACCTGTTTGTTGACTTGGCTTTCGAAGACCTTAGATAGGCAGGGCAGGATGGATATAGGTCTGTAACAGTTTGGGTCCAGGGTGTCTCCCCTTTGAAGAGGGGGATGACTGCGGCAGCTTTCCAATCCTTGGGGATCTCAGACGATATGAAAGAGAGGTTGAACAGGCTGGTAATAGGGGTTGCGACAATGGCGGCGGAAAGTTTCAGAAATAGGGGGTCCAGATTGTCAAGCCCAGCTGATTTGTACGGGTCCAGGTTTTGCAGCTCTTTCAGAACATCTGCTATCTGGATTTGGGTAAAGGAGAACCTGGAGAGGCTTGGGCGAGGAGCTGCCGGGGGCAGAGCTGTTGGCCGAGGCTGGAGTAGCCAGGCGGAAGGCATGGCCAGCCGTTGAGAAATGCTTATTGAAGTTTTCGATAATCATGGATTTATCGGTGGTGACCGTGTTACCTAGCCTCAGTGCAGTGGGCAGCTGGGAGGAGGTGCTCTTGTTCTCCATGGACTTCACAGTGTCCCAGAACTTTTTGGAGTTGGAGCTACAGGATGCAAACTTCTGCCTGAAGAAGCTGGCCTTAGCTTTCCTGACTGACTGCGTGTATTGGTTCCGGACTTCCCTGAACAGTTGCATATCCCGGGGACTATTCGATGCTATTGCAGTCCGCCACAGGATGTTTTTGTGCTGGTCGAGGGCAGTCAGGTCTGGGGTGAACCAAGGACTGTATCTGTTCTTAGTTCTGCATTTTTTGAACGGAGCATGCTTATCTAAAATGGTAAGGAAGTTACTTTTAAAGAATGACCAGGCATCCTCAACTGACGGGATGAGGTCAATGTCCTTCCAGGATACCCGGGCCAGGTCGATTAGAAAGGCCTGCTCACAGAAGTGTTTTAGGGAGCGTTTGACAGTGATGAGGGGTGGTCGTTTGACTGCGGCTCCGTAGCGGATACAGGCAATGAGGCAGTGATCGCTGAGATCCTGGTTGAAGACAGCGGAGGTGTATTTGGAGGGCCAGTTGGTCAGGATGACGTCTATGAGGGTGCCCTTGTTTACAGAGTTAGGGTTGTACCTGGTGGGTTCCTTGATGATTTGTGTGAGATTGAGGGCATCTAGCTTAGATTGTAGGACTGGCGGGGTGTTAAGCATATCCCAGTTTAGGTCACCTAACAGAACAAACTCTGAGGCTAGATGGGGGCGATCAATTCACAAATGGTGTCCAGGGCACAGCTGGGAGCTGAGGGGGTCGGTAGCAGGCGGCAACAGTGAGAGACTTATTTCTGGAGAGAGTAATTTTCAAAATTAGTAGTTCGAACTGTTTGGGTATGGACCTGGAAAGTATGACATTACTTTGCAGGCTATCTCTGCAGTAGACTGCAACTCCTCCCCCTTTAGCAGTTCTATCTTGACGGAAGATGTTATAGTTGGGTATGGAAATCTCTGAATTTTTGGTGGCCTTCCTGAGCCAGGATTCAGACACAGCAAGGACATCAGGGTTAGCAGAGTGTGCTAGAGCAGTGAGTAAAACAAACTTAGGGAGGAGGCTTCTGATGTTGACATGCATGAAACCAAGGCTTTTTCGATCACAGAAGTCAACAAATGAGGGTGCCTGGGGACATGCAGGGCCTGGGTTTACCTCCACATCACCCGCGGAACAGAGAAGGAGTAGTATGAGGGTGCGGCTAAAGGCTATCAAAACTGGTCGCCTAGAGCATTGGGGACAGAGAATAAGAGGAGCAGGTTTCTGGGCATGGTAGAATATATTCAGGGCATAATGCGCAGACAGGGGTATGGTGGGGTGCGGGTACAGCGGGGGTAAGCCCAGGCACTGGGTGATGATGAGAGAGGTTGTGTCTCTGGACATGCTGGTTGTAATGGGTGAGGTCACCGCATGTGTGGGAGGTGGGACAAAGGAGTTATCAGGGGTATGAAGAGTAGAACTAGGGGCTCCATTGTGAACTAGAACAATGATAACTAACCTGAGCAACAGTATACAAGGCATATTGACATTTGAGAGAGACATACAGCGAGGCATACAGTAATCACAGGTGTTGAATTGGGAAAGCTAGCTTAAACAGTAGGTGAGACAACAGCTTATCAGCTAGCACAACAACAGCAGGTAAAATGGCGTTGACTAGGCAACGGGGCAGACAGATAAAACATAAACAAGCAGAATGGAGTACCGTGATTAATGGACAGTCCAGAGTGCATCAGCTATGTAGCCAAGAGATCAGTGTCCAGGGGGCAGCGGTGGATGGGGCAGGGAAGCTGGACTGGCGAGTGTTATCCAGGTTGAAAAAAGTTAACAATGACTAAATAGCTTGTAGCTAGTTAGCTGGTTAGCTTCTGGAGGTTCTTGAGTGTGTTCTAAAAATTAAAAATAATAGTGATTCCGTATCACATTGGGTGAGGCAGGTTTCCGGAAAGGTATAAACAGATTAAAAATCAAGAAGAGATAGAAAGTAAATATGGGTCCGGTGAGTGTTTGGGACGCGGCGATTCAGACGGTTAGCAGGCCTGTGCTAACAAGCTAACAGTTTAGGCCCGGGCAGGCCTGTGCTAACAGGCTAACAGTTCGTAGGCCCGGGCTAGACAAGCTAGCAGTTAGCAGGCCTGTGCTAACAGGCTAACAGTTCGTAGGCCCGGGCTAAACAAGGTAGCAGTTAGCAGGCCGTTGAAAGGGCGTTTCTTACATTTCTGTCTCCAAACACTTGGAGGCATTTCGATTGGTCGAAATGATCAGCCTGGTAGGAGGGAATATCCAAGCAGAGGAACATCTCCTGAATCGAAGCCACGTCCATTTCAATTTGTCCATTTCAATTTGGGTGTCACATTGGCAAGCATGGAGCTCAAAGTCAAACTCAACATAACGACTTCAAATGAATATATCATAAACACACACTTGAATTGTTGTCATAATTGTAATCCAAACCAAACCCTCAAGTAAGTCTGACTAAACTCTATTTTGGAAGAGACTGATTTTATGACCAAAATTATCCTATTTACATTTGTAGCCAATTTTGACACTAGAATTAGCGTTTCTTTACTCATATCGATGCCACATGGGCAGTTTAAATTCAGAGAAGTTGGTTTTAAGGGGCAGTTTGCCTTAAATGAATTCAGCTTGGTGAGACCGGTGGGTTCTGACGTGTGGTCAACCTGTGAGTTGCACTATGGCTGGCGTTAGTGGTAGCTCTGCCAGTTATGGCTGGCAGGCCCTCACGCTGTGCCAATGTGCCTTTCACAACCCCACTGCCGACAGCCACGGACCCCCTCCATTAAACACCCATTCCATCAGTTGTCAGGGGAGAGGACGTCAAAAACCTTTCGCTTACTCTGTATTATCCCAGGTGCTGCATGGATTATCATGTGTATGTCGACCATTTGGAAGTTTCTTACTTCTATGGACCTTGGGAATGAGAGTCAGTGGTCGTTTTCTCTTACAGTGGCTGTGGTATCTGTGTTAAATACAGTTTAGTGGGTTCATTTAGCTTCTGCTGCAGTTCAATGCATCAGCATGTTGAAGACAAAGGGGTTTGCCAGAGACAGGAGAGGAGGACATTCTGTTTTCAGACAGGATAGACAGTCTGGGTACAACAGAATAAGTCAATACTTGACCTTGACCTGATGTGGTGACAACAGTTACAGACACTAGCTAGTGACAGTCTAGCCTGTATAATATTCCTTGGTCTTTCAAAGGAATTTGCCAAGCTTTAGGCAGATCATGAGAAAAACATACTGTGCTGAGGGGAGAATGGCTCATAATAATGGCCGGAACAGAGGTAATGGAGTGATTCAAACACCTGGAAACCACGTATTTGATGAGTTTCATACCATTCCACTAATTCTGATCCAGTCATTACCATGAGCCTGGTCTTCCCAATTAAGGTACCACAAACCTCCTGTGGGGTGAACCGATTGACTCCAAAGGGATCAGCATCATGATGAAGAGTGCACCAAGGGTCTTTGCCTTGTCTGCCTGTTTCTGTATCCTGTTTAAACAGACATTAGGGCAATAACACTTAATGGCTGTGGTATATCAGACGATTTTAAGGCCCTCTCCCGGAGAAAGGACAGAGTGAGCGACGGAGCGTGGCAGAGAGCTAATTGAAGTCTCCTGACACCATTAGCACACTGCCATTGATTCAGGGGGATAGTGGACCGTGTGGTGCCAGAGAGAATGCAGATGGATGACGTTTTCTTTTTTAACACACTTCCTTTTCACGGGCCGGGCCACGCATCCCTAAGCACAAAGAAAAGGACTCATTTATTAGACTCTCAGGGAGAATATAATGAAATGGGTCTTTGGATTGTGGTTGTGCTCTTTTCACAAATTCTACAAGCCTATAGAGAATACATTATTGTCTCCTTGAAATCTAGCCAGATAACTGCAGTGTCAAAACCATATTTGGCAATCAATTTGATTGGTCAAATAGCAAGAATAAACCTATTGGTCAAAAGACAGCGTTGGTCAAAGAGATGAATCAGGCTTGGCTCAAAGGTCTTTGAGTAAAGATGGACTTACTATATATACAGAGATATGTTAGCTCTTTGTCTCTGACTCCAGGCTAATATACTCTGACCACTGGGTGGTCAGCCACATAGAAATATAATTACTACATTGGACATTACCAAGTCAGTGTTCTGTGATGGGTACACTGGCTGCCAAATTGAGTGTGTGTGTGTGTGTGTGTGTGTGTGTGTGTGTGTGTGTGTGTGTGTGTGTGTGTGTGTGTGTGTGTGCGTGTATGTGAATGTATTTGCAAGTATAAGATTGAGTTGGTGTGTGCGCGCACATGATGACTTCCTGAGCATGTATTTTGGCCCTTGGCAGGGCCTGGCAGTGGCAGTAGAGAGGAGGCTAATGAAAGCTGCTTACAGTATAATGGGAGATGTGGTCCGACAATGGAGAAGGTAATTACTGCAGTCTCAACCCGGCACAGCACTGACTGGTTAAGAATGACATTATTGATCGGATGATGGGCCAGGAGGCAATGGGATGCAAAACAAAGAGAAAAGATTCTACAGTACACAGCTCATCAGCCTGCACTGCTTCTATCAAGGCCAAGGCCCGCACAGAGACACACGCAGACACACACACAGTATCACACACACACACACACACACGTTTACACACTTAGATACTCGCACAAACATGCGCACACACAGTCTTTCCAGTCTTTACACACACACACACACACACACACACACACACACACACACACACACACACACACACACACACACACACACACACACACACACACACACACACACACACACACACACACTCCAACTGACTACTAGGGGCTATGAGACAAGTCCATTATGCCCTAATATGCTTGGCTGCAGAGATGGCGCTGTGTACTGACCCAGACAGGAATTCTCAGGACACTACAAACTCTGAACACATATGAGGGTCAGTGTAGACATTAGGTTTCAAGGGGTGGAAAGTTGGGGGCTGAAGGGAGTAATTTGCAGGCTCAGCCCCTTGTTGTTCAACAAACGGATGAACTGCCACACTCTTAAAACGTCTCTATTCACAACAAATGATCCAGAGTGCAGAAAGCAGGAAGCGCTCATCGATTTATGTGATTTTCGTTTTCACCAACTACCATATGAAAGGAAGCGAATCTATTGATTTGGGGTTCTGTTTATTTTTACAAGTGGTAGGTATGATAGATCAATACACCTGGTCTCTGTCTGTACAGGCAGGAGGGGAGGTTTTCACTGCAGTGTCTCTACTGATCCATCATCACTGCTCCACAGCCGACTCTCTCTACTCTACCTAGAGACCCCCCCCCCCCCCACCTCTTTCGTTGTCTTATCCCCCTCTATTCACTTTCCACCCTTCCTACATTGATTCCGTCTCACCCGCCAGCTTGTAAGACATTAGGATTCCTACTGTTTTTCCCATTTCTCCTGCCTGTCAGTTGTATTACCTATCTCTCACTACAGAACTAGCCCCTGCAAACACACACACACCTGCCACCAGCATGGGTATGAGCCACGGCCCCTGACTTTCACACATAAATCTCCCATTCAGCTGTGAGACATGGGCCTCATGTTAAATGCCAAAGGGATTCCACCACAGCACAGGTAATTATTTATCTGGATCTATTCTCTCTCTCTTTCTCTCTCTAGTGTCTCTCTCTCTCTCCCTCTCCATTCTCTCTCTCTCACTCTCTCCATGCTCTCTCTCTCTCGCTCTCCATGCTCTCTCTCTCTCTCTCTCTCTCTCTCCATGCTCTCTCTCTCTCTCTCTGCTCTCTCTTTCTTTCTCTCTCTCTCATTAAAACAGGAGGCCCTGTAGCAGGCCAGTGTTGTATATCCATGTGGCTAGGTGCCTAAGGGAGCTTGGCTCAGACAAATCAAGTGTTATTTGTCACATGCTTGGTAAAAACAGGAGTAGACTAACAGTGACATGCTTACTTACGGGCCCCTTCCCCGCAACACAGAAATAGAGAAATACTAGAAAAGTAAAACACGTAATAATAAAAGTCGTAATAAATACACAATAAGTGACGATAACGTGGCTATATACACGAGGTACCAGTACAGAGTCAATGTGCAGGGGTACGAGGTAATTGAAGTAGATGTGTGCACATGCAGATAGTCCGGGAAGCTATTTGGTTAACTATCTAACCAACTATTTAGCAGTCTTATGGCTTGGGGGTAGAAGCTGTTCAGGGTCCTGTTGGTTCCAGACTTGGTGCATCGGTACCGCTTGCCATGTGGTAGCAGAGAGAACAGTCTATGACTAGGGTGGCTGGAGTCTTTCACAATGTCTGAGGCCCGCCGATCAATGCACCAAGATGGGGAAGGAGAGCAGGAGTAAGGAAGGGAGCGAGAGGGAGATAAAGGGAGGGGGAGGAGAGAGAGAGAGAAGTGGAGGGGGGAGAGAGAGAAGTGGAGAGGGAGTGAGACAGGGACAGAGGAGCATGGCTAAAAGGATTGATAACAAAACGCGGCCACCGAGAAATCCCCTTATTTCAGTCGGGCAGTCCTGTGGGTGCCGGAGGGAAAAGCGGAACAACAGCAGAGATGTGGAGAGGAGGAGGAGAGAGGAGGAGAGAGGAATACAGATTAGAGAAGAGGTTTTCAGAGAGAACCGTCTCTGGTACCAGTGTCCCTGAGGCTCTGTCACTTCCACCTCCACACAGAGCACTGATGAAATGCTGGTTTGTCACTATATGCTCATTCTAGGGTTCCTATCTAGCGTGCTATAGATCTACGTGCAGCGTTGAATGCTAAGCGTTCATCTGTGACTAATAGCTTTGTAAAGCAGTATAGAAATTCAGCTCTATAGAAATGCTGTATGACTGACTGATTGATTTGAGCCAGGTTGTGGCATAAACAAATTGTCCTCGTTGAAGCATGACATACTACGGCATTCTTTACACAGGGCTTACAAGGTTTCTCATATTTCAAGCAGCTGCACAGCACTCTATAACAACTACGCCACTAAAGCATGTCTGTGCCCCAAATGGCACCCTATTCACTATGTAGTGCACTACTTTTGACCGGATCCCTATGGATCCAGATCCCTACTAAACTAAGCAAAAAAAGAAACGTTGCTTTTTCAGTCTCTCAAAGATAATTCGTAAAAATCCAAATAACTTCACAGATCTTCATTGTAAAGGGTTTAAACACTGTTTCCCATGCTAGTTCATTGAACCATAAACAATTAATGAATATGCACCTGTGGAACGGTCGTTAAGACACTAGCAGCTTACAGACGGTAGGCAATTAAGGTCACAGTTATGAAAACTTAGGACACTAAAGAGGCCTTTCTACTGACTCTGAAAAACACCAAAAGAAAGATGCCCAGGGTCCCTGCTCATCTGCACGAATGTGCCTTAGGCATGCTGCAAGGAGGCATGAGGACTGCAGATGTGGCCAGGGCAATAAATTGCAATGTTCGTACTGTGAGACGCCTAAGACAGCACTACAGGGAGACAGGATGGACAGCTGATCATCCTCGCAGTGGCAGACCACGTGTAACAACACCTGCACAGGATTGGTATATCCGAACATCATACCTACGGGACAGGTACAGGATGGCAACAACAACTGCCCGAGTTACACCAGGTACGCACAATCCCTCCATCAGTGCTCAGACTGTCAGCAATAGGCTGAGAGAGGCTGGACTGGGGGCTTGTAGGCCTGTTGTAAGGCAGGTCCTTACCAGACATTGTCGGAAACAACGTTGCATATGGGCACAAACCCACCATCGCTGGACCAGACAGGACTGACAAAAAGTGCTCTTCTCTGACGAGTCATGGTTTTGTCTCACCAGGGGTGATGGTCGGATTCGTGTTTATCATCGAAGGAATGAGCATTACACCGAGGCCTGTACTCGGGATCAATTTGGAGGTGGAGGGTCCGTCATGGTCTGGGGCGGTGTGTCACAGCATCATCGGACTGAGCTTGTTGTCGTTGGAGGCAATCTCAACACTGTGCATTACAGGGAAGACATCCTCCTCCCTCATGTGGTACCCTTCTTGCAAGCTCATCCTGACCCTCCAGCATGACAATGCCACCAGCCATACTGCTCGTTTTGTGCATAATTTCCTGCAAGACAGGAATGTCAGTGAACTTGCAGGTGCCTTGGTGGAAGAGTAGGGTAACATCTCACAGCAAGAACAAATCTGGTGCAGTCCATGAGGAGGAGATGCACTGCAGTACTTAATGCAGCTGGTGGCCACACCAGATACTGACTGTTACTTTTGATTTTGACCCACCCTTTGGTCAGGGACACATTATTCCATTTATGTTAGTCACACGTCTGTGGAACTTGTTCAGTTTCTGTCTCAGTTGTTGAATCTTGTTGTGTTCATACAAATATTTACACATGTTAAGTTTGCTGAAAATAAACGCAGTGGACAGTGAGAGGACGTTTCTTTTTTTGCTGAGTTGATAAAGGGATTGAGGACCATTTGAGACACAGTCCATGTTTTTACTAAGACCACCGAAAGGGCCCTCAGTGAAGTAGATCGAGAGTCTCTATTAAATATTTTGGGGGCACTTATCAGAGACCCCATAATGCTCTTGGCAATAACAGAAGCTTTCTTCTATGAGAGGGAATGAGAGAGAATGAGAGGGAATGAGAGGGAATTAGTTCCTAATGTGAGAAGTAGAATTCTCCTCTTTAGAAATTATAGCCTGGTCCCAGATCTCTGATGGTTTTTGTCAATGCCAAACAACATTATACAGCACAAATGTGTATATATTTACAGTTGAAGTTGGAAGTTTACATACACCTGAGCCATATACATTTAAACTCAGTTTTTCACAATTCCTGACATTTAATCCTATTAACCATTCCCTGTCTTAGGTCAGTTAGGATCACCACTTTATTTTAAGAATGTGAAATGTCAGAATAATAGAGAGAACCATTTATTTCAGCATTTATTTATTTCATCACATTCCAGTGGATCAGATGTTAAGCCATTTTGCCACAACTTTGGAAGTATGCTTGGGGTCATTGTTCATTTGGAAGACCCATTTGCGACCAAGCTTTAACTTCCTGACTGAGGTCTTGAGATGTTGCTTCAATATATCCACATAATTTTCCATCCTCATGATGCCATCTATTTTGTGAAGTGCGCCAGTCCCTCCTGCAGCAAAGCACCCGCACAACATGATGCTGCCACCCCCGTGCTTCACGGTTGGGATGGTGTTCTTCAGCTTGCAAGCCTCCCCCTTTTTCCTCCAAACATAACGATGGTCATTATGGCCAAACAGTTAAATTTTTGTTTCATCAGACCAGAGGACATTTCTCCAAAAAGTATGATCTTTGTCCCCATGTGCAGTTGCAAACCGTAGTCTGGCTTTTTTATGGCGGTTTTGGAGCAGTGGCTTCTTCCTTGCTGAGCGACCTTTCAGGTTATGTCGATAGAGGACTCGTTTTACTGTGGATATAGATACTTTTGTACCTGTTTCCTCCAGCATCTTCACAAGGTCCTTTGCTGTTGTTTTGGGATTGATTTGCACTTTTCGCACCGAAGTACGTTCATCTCTAGGAGACAGAACGCGTCTCCTTCCTGAGCGGTATGGTGTTTGGGACCACGTCTCCTTCCTTCCACGTCTCCTTCCGTGGTCCCATGGTGTTTATACTTGCATACTATTGTTTGTACAGATGAACGTGGTACCTTCAGGCATTTGGAAATTGCTCCCTAGGATGAACCAGACATGTGGAGGTCTAGAATTCTATTTCTTAGGTCTTGGCTGATTTCTTTTAGGCCTTGAAATACACCCACAGGTACACCTCCAATTGACTCAAATTATGTCAATTAGCCTATCAGAAGCTTCTGAAGCCATGACATCATTTTCTGGAAATTTCCAAGCTGTTTAAAGGCACAGTCAACTTAGTGTATGTGTATGACCCACTGAAATTGTGAAACAGTGAATTATAAGTGAAATAATCTGTCTGTAAACAATTGCTGGAAAAATTATTTGTGTCATGCACAAAGTAGATGTCCTAACCGACTTGCCAAAACTATAGGCTGTTAACCAGAAATTTGTGGAGTGGTTGAAAAACAAGTTTTAATGACTCCAACCTAAGTGTATGTAAACTTCTGACGTCAACTGTATATACAGAATATATAGAGGGTGACGTAACAACAGGGAAAGTCCACTTTCCAATAGAGAAGTGACTTCATGTTAAGACATTGTTACAAAGGGTTTACAGGAAATACCGTATTGACATGGAAGTTTGTTAAATAACAAAAGTGAAACAGAAGCAGTCAGTTCATATTCCAGGATCCTGGCAAGACAAGGTATGTATGTGGATGGCTACTTTCAATATTAAGGGTGATGATGATTTCTGAACGGTTCGAACTGTCAAGTTTATCAACAGTAAGATGACATTTATAGTTGCTGCACTTAATAGCTGGATTGCTAGTCTGATTGCTAGCAAGAACCGATAATCCTCTGTGGATTCATGTCTGAGTGCTTGGGTGAGTGCTCTGTTGTGATGAGGAGAATAAGCATTGTTATGATACTGTTTTACTACAGTTATAGTTACTTGTATGTCTGCACTGTAGCAAAGCGAAAGCAAGAGTATGGTTGCAAAACTCCACTTTCCCAAAATTCAGAGGTTTTCCAGAAATCCTTTTGGGAAAGCTACAAAAATTTGGCAAACCCTAAGCAACCCTAACCACCAGTGGTGACCCATTATTCAGGGCAGGTGTTTTTAGCCCCACATTTTTAGCAACAAAAAAAAATATATATATATATATATTATTTTATTTTTGTTTTCTTGAGTAAGGCAGCTCCAAACAAAATGCTGGTGTTTCAGCCAAGCTCAGTGCTTTCTGTTGGTGGTTGGGCGAGCCGGCAGAAAATTGGAGCGTTGCGCCGTGATTGGCTCAGTGTTCTGTCACTCATGGGCACAGTACGTCATCGCCAAGTTTATGTCCTTAGTAAGGGTAGACATCCAGAATTTCAGCCTTTTGGGTCCTGGTCATCGGCCACAGATAACATGATGTCAAATCACGTTATATCTACAGTAGCTTTGATTGGACTCAACATCTTATTTTCAAAGTCTTAGTTAGCAGTCATCATTATGAATCAAGTCGACAATCTACTGGCAAATCCTTTTTAATCCTTGTCATATGAAGAGAAATTCTAGATAAAACATATCGGTGCTCATCGGCCATTGGACATAAAGATTTCACAACAAGTTGGAAATGTTGCACCCTCGACAACCACTGTGATTATTATTTGACCCTGCTGGTCATCTATGAACATTTGAACATCTTGGCCATGTTCTGTTATAATCTCCAGCCAGAAGAGGATTGGCCACCCGTCATAGCCTGGTTCCTCTCTAGGTTTCTTCCTAGGTTCCGGCCTTTCTAGGGAGTTTTTCCTAGCCACCGTGCTTCTACACCTGCATTGCTTGCTGTTTGGGGTTTTAGGCTGGGCTTCTGTACAGCACCTTGTGACATCAGCTGATGTAGACGGGCTTTATAAATACATTTGATTGATTGATTTATACGCCCCATTTACTTATCCTACGGTTCTGACTTGTTGTACAGAGTACACTGTAAGAACGGCCCATGTTCTGAATTCCGTCGCTGTACATTTCAAAAGTGCTGAACAAATATTTATATACGTCCATCGTCGCTTATTAATGTCTTAATCGAAATGACGGATTGCCTCTTATGCCATAGTCTGTACAGTACATTTCAATTGTCAGTAGAAACCACATTTGTTTAAGCAAGTCAGCCATATCAGCTATGTTTTTTTAAAAGGCAGTAAATGAGGCTGAATGAACTGTTTCGCTGCCAGACAAGGCTCTGCTGAAAGGCAGGTGTAGCAGTGGTAAGGTGTTGGGACTGCTGTTGGGACAGCTTTATGGAGGCCCTAACAGTTTGTGGGCATAGTTTGTTACCGTTATAGTGCAATTAATTTATTGTTTAGTGTTGTGTTGTGGCTTTGATGGCATGCAATCCCACAAAGATTTACATGCTAAAATTGCCACTGCTAACCCCCATATGAAAATCCCCACTCCATCTCCTGCAAGGTTCAAGTTGTGTCTTTGCTGCGTCTTTGCCTTTGCTGTGTTGGTGGTGTATGTTTACATGTTGTGTAGCTTCAGGCCATCATACTGAGCAAAATTGTCAAAGATGGAGGGGTTACTTTGTTGCCTTCATCTTTTGAGGTAAACTTTCCCCATAATAACTTTCCCTGGTTGCCCAACAGTGATTGAGCCCTCAGGCCATGTAAGTAATGCCATTACAAAACGGCTGCCTCAGCACCCCAGAAAACATGTCCACATTGACACGATGTGGGCCTAATGCGGGCTAAAATATTGGCCACACGTAGTAGCCTGCCAACATTGGGTTAATGCACTTTTTCTATTTAATAGGAATTTATTTTAATTATTTATTACAATTTAATTAAATGTCTGTATCAGAAACACAATTAAGTTGTTGCAATTATACATATTTTTTTACAAGAGAAACTTAAGTTTTTCATACGTGTCTTTATAAATAATGGGGCCAATTTGTGACATTGAGATCAACATTTTAAAATGGTTTGAAACTAAAACAATATATAATTATGCAGTTCCACATACAGTACCAGTCAAACGTTTGGGCACACCTACTCATTCCAGGGTTTGTCTTTATTTTTTATTATTTTCTACTTTGTAGAATAATAGTGAAGACATCAAAACTATGAAATAACACGTATGGAATCATGTAGTAACCCCAAAACAGTGTTAAACCAATCAAAATATATTTTAGATTTAGATTCTTCAAAGTAGCCAACCTTTACCTTGATGACATCTTTGCACATTCTTGGCATTCTCTCAACCAGCTTCATGAGGTAGTCACCTGGAATTAACAGCTGTGCCGCCCAACACAAAGCTCTCTCTGTTGATAAGTGTATCTCAGCCTGTCACCTAGAGCTCTGTTCAGCAACAAACCTCGTTCTGACAGGGAGTCAAGCCCTGCTGGCTGCTGTTGAGCTTGTTGAAACCAGTTTCTGACAGGTTGTGAAAGTCAATAACAGCATGTTAGTTTACTTTTCAGATACACACACTTTGAAGTTGTTCAAAGCAGCGCCGTCCAGAAAGATAAGTTGAGCTGACGCGTGTGCCGCATGGAACGACAGGCTGACAGAATGTTTCAGGTTTAAAGGGATGTTTAGTGAACTCCACCTACTTCCTAAAGAAGTACAGCTAAGACAATAGTGGAACAGTTGCCGGATAAAGTGTGTTTGCTTTGGGTAGGAATGGAGTGAAAACTTCCTTCTTTGCTGTTTACTTACACCAATGTAATGGACTTTGACTAAGGGTCATTGCCAGGTCAACTGACACAGTGCTTATGGTCCTACTGGTCAGTTTTTGGTAGATGTTTGTGTGTTCAAATCTAAGTTTATTGATCACATACTCAGATTTGCAGATGTTTTAGCAGGTGCAGTGAAATTCTTATGTTGCTAGCTCCAATAATGCAGTAGAGTTTCTTGCAAATACAATATAAATACACAAATAATCAAACACATCGAAACAAGCAATAGAGAGATAATTCAGAGTACACGGAACAAAAATATAAACAATGTGTGAAATGTTGGTCCCATGTTTCATGAGCTGGAAGAAAAGATCCCAGAAATGTTTCATACACACAAAAAGCTTCTCTAAAAAGTTGTGCACAAATTCATTTACATCCCTTTTAGTGAGCATTTCTCCTTTGCCAAGATAATCCATCCATCTGACAGGTGTGGCATGTCAAGGAGCTGATTAAACAGCATGATAATTACACAGGTGCACCTTGTGCTGGGGACAATAGAAGGCCACTCTAAAATGTGCAGTTTATTCATAACACAATGCCACAGATGTCTCAAGTTGAGGGCGCGTGCAATTGGCATGCTGACTGCAGGAATGTCCACCAGAGCTGTGCCAGAGAATTTAATGCTAATTTCTCTACCATAAGCCGACACCAACGTCATTTTAGAGAATTTGGCAGTACGTCCAACCGGCCTCAGGGATGAGGAGTATTTCTGTCTGTAATAAAGCCTTTTGTGGGAAAAAAAACTAATTTTGATTGGCTGGGCATGGCGCCCCAGTGGATGTGAAGTAAGAAATCACATGGAAAACGTGGTAAGCAAATGAGTTTTTTTTTTAAAACAGATTAATTTGTGTAAGACATTTCATGATGCTTGTATCTAAACCAAAGTAGATACTTTTATAGATAAGCTTCAATATGAGGTTCTAACCTAGCATGAAAGTGCATCCTTGTAACTGTTAATGTAATGTAGCAAAATGTTTTCCTTGGGGTAAGTTGAGCCAATGGTCGAGCCAACGGCAATAGGAGTTAAGTGTTTTCTTCCCAGGTGTAATGCAAGACATTATCACTGGGATAGGAGGTAACAACAGGGCCTATGTAACGTTGGTGTTATTAGAGGTGTTAAGCCTCTGTTAAAAGATGCTTAAAAGACAAAAATATCAATTGTAATTGTGTTGAATTGTGTTTGGGAAATAAAGATAGACATGGTTTTAAAAAGGAAGTATTTGTGCCAAGAGACAATTTTTTTGGGCCAAGCTGTTTTCAAAACGAATGTTAATATGAATTTGGATTATTTCCATGGATACACAACACCTTGAAATATATGTAGAAATCTTTGTTTTCCTTGATGGAATGATGCTGAATGTAAAAATGGTGTAAAAAAAACTTACCCCCACTCTCCCCTATGTACAGTACTAGGTATATTAGGATGAGCTATGTCAAGAATATAGTACATGTGCATACACAGTGAGTAAACAACAGTACATAAACAGAACGTGAGGTGACCCGCGTTCAATGAATATATACTTGGGACATTAGTCTAAAAGGTGCAGGGCTGACTACCGGGCAAGTGATGGCTTTTCAACAGTTTGACTGAACAGTCCAATCCATTAGAGTGAAGGAGTACATACTTTGTTGAGAATGGTAACTGAATCAGACCGCAGCCTACAAGTTTCACCACTCATCAACCTGTCACGCTTTTTACTTGCCTCCTTCAGGAACCAATCTAAGCTCAAAAAAAGACATTTAAACCCCAGTGGAGTGCCGTTGTCATCGATTAGGGCATACTTGATGTTTTGTCCTGGCATTTTTGTTTTGGTTGCCTACGTCAGGGAGATATTCGTAGATAATAAATGACACTGCTGATGCGAGCAGCCAGCCGCTCTCCTGGGAGATGGCTTCAGTCTCAGGCCCACAAATGGTGTGGTAACATTGATGGAGCAGGGCGGCCATTTTCTCATCAGTAGCATCCCTGGGAGGAAACATAATAGGATGTTCATCAATCCTGAAGGGTAATACTTGTATTAGGTGCTATGAAAGGGGCTAACGATCTGACCGACGCTTTGTTAAAAGGAATCTTGTGTGTCTCGCCACCGTAACGAGCTACTTTCCAGTGGTGACTGGTGGAGAGGATCAGAGCGGCGTGTTGGTGGAGTGAGTAGTGGTGAAAGTCATTTGCGGGTGGCTGGCTTGGGGAGTCTTTGAGAGTTGGTATCCAGATTTCCAGAAAAAGTTGAAACCATTGTTCTTTAGCAAAATTAGACTCAACTGTATATCAAAGAAATAAGAAAGTGTAGACCCACTACAGACACACACATTGACCAAACACCAACACCTAATTGGACTGTTTGCTTTTCTTGGCAAAGAAAAAAAAGCTGTGTTACAAAAAAGCAGTGTTTCCTGTGGTAATACAGTACTTTGATACAGAGAAGAGAGGCATATCTGCTCCTGTCTGCTGTCATCAAAAGAGGAACCGTCTGTCTCACTAGTCCTTGGTCATGTCTACAC
This sequence comes from Oncorhynchus tshawytscha, assembly GCF_018296145.1. Classification (NCBI taxonomy): domain Eukaryota; kingdom Metazoa; phylum Chordata; class Actinopteri; order Salmoniformes; family Salmonidae; genus Oncorhynchus; species Oncorhynchus tshawytscha. The sequence goes on along the minus strand of NC_056460.1, from coordinate 9,039,173 downwards.
TTGACACTTACATGTGACTTCTGCTCTCAGAATACGAAGTTCGCATTGAAAAGACTGGTCTAAACACACAAAAGTCGCTTTGTCTGATTGTAATCTGGGATGCATTGTGTACGGATTTCTCCTCTGTCTGTATGGAATAAGGCTACCAAAAGCGCATACAGTGGGTAAACGTCATCAGCACTCCTCCCACAAATCTCAGAAAATGTGTTTTGGGGCCCGAGACGCACCTTTTCATCATTACGTTGGAGGAAATACATTCTTAGCCTGTGAGGAACATGTTTGCTGGCCTGAAATGCTAGCCGATAAGCTAATATTAAGAAAAACTAGAGTTATGCTAACCCGTTTGCAATCCCTTTAGCGTTGCTTGCTAGCTTGATACAGAGGTTAGCTGGCTAGTTAGCTACAGTAGTTAGCTGGCTAGTTAGCTACAGTAGTTAGCTGGCTAGTTAGCTACAGTAGTTAGCTGGCTAGTTAGCTACAGTAGTTAGCTGGCTAGTTAGCTACAGTAGTTAGCTGGCTAGTTAGCTACAGTAGTTAGCTGGCTAGTTAGCTACAGTAGTTAGCTGGCTAGTTAGCTACAGTAGTTAGCTGGCTAGTTAGCTACAGTAGTTAGCTGGCTAGTTAGCTACAGCCTATTTAGCCTATTCCAGTTTGTAGAATGCATACTGGCATTTGAATATCGTGCGGGAAAAGGGAATCCGGACACAGTAGACACGTTTAGATGTAGACGCATTCGGAATGCAATGATCAGAACTCTAATCAGAATACTAAAGCTGAATGAACGGATAAGTCTAGACGTTTCTTTCTTATTTGAAAGTAAAAATGAACGTCTTCTGCACTCACTCCTCCCTCTGTAGTGTAGACTCCTCCAGCTCTGAACACGTTCCTGTTCCCTCCCAGTGGCCCTTTCTAACAGAAAACAGAACGCCCCGAGTAGTATCATGGAAGAGTGTTCTCTTTACTGCACCATTAGGCCATATTTTATGGGTGAGATTTATGGGTGAAATGGCAGTCATCTTCCCAGGTTAGTAATTTGTAGATTGTGTGCGATGCCAGCAAACAAGGGTCGAAACAGAATGCGGGCACTGATTCAAATGACATTTGTAATTGGGAGTAATGTTTATGTCAAAAGCTCTCCTTCCTGCCAAATGTTTACTATACCATAAGAAGATGGCTTATGAACCCGAGAGGTTACATAACGTGTAGTATGTATATTGAAGAAATGAACTCGGACAGATTGTAGGTAGGTTGTAGATAGGTTCAGGACTGTTGCTGCTACCATGGCACACCGGTCAGAATGCAAATGAAGTGGAGAAGGAATCCAGGTTTAGGGGGTCACACACACACACACACACACACACACACACACACACACACACACACACACACACACACAGGGGGGGGGGCTTGTAAGTAGGCAGGTCTGATGGATGGGTTAGGAGTTGTGGCTTGTAAGCCCTTGGAGATTGGAGGTGGATAACAAGGATGTGGTGGTCTGGAAGAAGGACACAAAAGGGAAACATTAGGAACACAACATAAAAGGTGCAGGCATGACAAAGTAGTGCCAGATGACGATTACAGGAAACGGGACAAACTAAGGAGGCTGCCAGGACTAAACATAAAAAGGGCATTAGCATTATCAAACTGAGCACATGGCTATATAAAAGAGATAACATAGGGCAAAGTTAAGGCAGCATATGCCCATAGTATCTCCAACAACAATAACTAGGCACTTACTTAAAATGACCCATTAGTCGTGCTCAGGTAGAGGCATGCTGCTAATATGAGGGAACAGAGGAGTGAAAAAGGGAGAGGAGAGGTGATTAAGGGAGTGCGAACAGGTGTGGAGGGAAGGTGCGTGGCTTGGGGTAATTGGAAGCAATTGGAGTCCATGATCCTTCACAACATACTGTATGTAAAGTAATAAAATTATCAATTAGAAAACATCAGTTTGAAATTGGCTGTTTTGACTATGGACATGTCTCCTAGCTGTGACTAAAGTTTTGTGTAGTGCAAACAGCTGATGACGGGGTGTGAACTAAAGCATTTTAGAGGAAAATACATTTCATGGTCAAGGATTATCTTGCCGACTTGTTATAATTATCATAATCTTATAATTGAGGAGAAATATCCACTTTAGAGCTTGGGCAATAAAAATACCACTTTCTTCTATTAGCTATGATTACATGAAGTGGACATTGAGTGTTGCTCATCGCCCCCGGGTCAGTATTTTAGCCGTGGGAATTTGCGCTGCAATAAATCATAATATCATAAAACCACCTCCAGCGTCATCTGAACAGCATTTATATCCAGGAACGAAGCCAGAACTAGGGCTATGGCTGTGACCAATATGGCACCTGTATAGGTTTCCTGTATAGGTTTGTCCTGTGTGGCTCAGTTGGTAGAGCATGGAGCTTGCAACATCAGGGTTGTCGGTTTGATTCCCACAGTGGACCAGTATGAAAAAATTATGAACATTTATGAACTCACTACTTTAAGTCGCTCTGGAGAAGAGCGTCTGCTAAATTACTAAAATCTAAAATAGTGCACTACTTTTGAGAGCCCTATAGTCAAATAGGGAATTGGGTGCTATTTCCAACACACCTATGTTTGACGCAGACCAGTGGGACCAACATATCAAGCCAGCAGGTAGATTAAACAAAGTGCAGGCAAACACTATGGGCTATAATCCTCTACCTCAGCAAACACTGTCCCTGGGTTTGGGCATGGCTGTGCATCGTAGCAGGTAGCTAATGTTGTTTTTGAGCCAGATTAGCGTCCCTGATTCCAACGGAACGTGTCCCTGATCTCCGGCTAGCTAATTTTCCGAGGGATAACCCTCCTTCAAACACGAGTTTAACACTGGGATCCTACATCAAAGCTTCACTGTGTGTGTGTGTGTGTGTTTGTGTGGATGCACACGTCTGGGATAATATGTGGGCAAACATAGAAGCCGTTTACAATCTAGAGAGGAGACAAAGGAAAACGAGCGTCTCTGAGATGGCCTCTCCTCCATAGATTAGAGGGGATTACAACGACGGAGCTAACTCTGATTAGCGAGAAAGCGGGATGACTTCAGTGGGACGAGTACAGCCTGGTTAGAATCGATGAGTCCTCCTCATATCACTTCAAGGCTGGAGAGCCGAAGTGAAGTGGTCACGATGACGCTAATAATATTGCACTTGGATTTCTCAAGTCTAATGGCAAAACTTTGAAGTGATAGTTCACTCCAACGTAAGCCCTCAAAACGTGGTCAAATGTCGAGTTGAGCCCACATCCCGGACCGTCTGTTGTGTTGGTTCCAGCTATGTTTTTCAATTCCAAATGAGTGGTGAAAGATCGGATTCGCCTTAAAATCACATGAAGGTTGAGGCATGTAGCTCGTTCTACACACCAGATGCCAGGGGACGTGCACCAATATCAACGTTGGACTGCTTCTGAGGTCTGAAAGAATCTCGCAAACTTTGATCTCCATGCGGACAAAATTGTGCGGAACGACACATCAGTGCATCAAAGGCACAAAATGCCAGCCACCTCTAGGTGAGAGCCATCTAGATTTCCATGAACTGTCATGATTAGAAAATCAATACAGTGGCATTTCAAATATGAGGCCTGATACCCTTAGCAATTAGTCAGCTGATGAAAGAGAGACAGCAATTTGAGCCGGTCACCTGGTCCAAGCAACATTTATCAGGCCATTTTTCTTGGCAACGATCATTTCAAAGCTATATAGGCAATCCGTATAGGCAGATACGTCTCTTGGCTGCTGTGTTGGCTATGGTCCAGCTAATCATCATTGTGTGCGACTTAGGGCTTTGTTATTCCAGCGATGGTCAGTTGTAAATGGTTTGATGAAACCATAACGATGAGGCCACAGATGGCGGGGTTAACTTAATCGAGCGCCATTCAGTCTCTTTATGGTCGTACAGCGTCTGTATCGTCGCTAACGGCCCTAGGCTAACTACTGTGACAATGCGGCTTTTATATCAATCTATATATCGCCATCCAGTTTATGACAACGGTGTTAATTCCAATCAAAAATGTATTAAGTGGAGCGATATAACCTTCAATGACAGCTAGAGACTGTGAATGGATCAATGGTCCCATGGACAGATAACAATGGGAATTTGACAATGATTATGAATCTCTATGCATTGTATATCCACAGAAGAATCAAATGTATACTGAACAAAAATAGAAATGCAATTATTTTACTGAGTTACAGTTTATATAATGAAATCCGTCAATTGAAAAAAATTCCTTAGGCCCTGATCTATGGACTGGGCAGGGACACAGCCATTGGTGGGTCTTGGGAGTCAGGCCCAGCCAATCAAAAGGGAGTTTTTCCCCCCAAAAGGGCTTTATTACAGACATAAATGTTCCTAAATTTCATCCTCTGTCCAGGTGGCTGGTTTAAGATGATCCCGCAGGTGAAGAAGCAGGATATAGAGGTCCTGGGCTGGTGTGGTTACACGTTGTCTGCGGTTGTGAGGCTGGTTGGACGTACTGCCAAATTCTTTAAAACGATGGAGGCAGCTTATGGTCGAGAAATTAACATTCAATTCTCTGGCAACAGCTCTGGTGGACATTCCTGCAATCAGCATGCCAATTGCACGCTCCCTCAAAACTTGAGACATCTATGACATGGATAGCGGCATTCACGAAAAACTGAAAGAGCGATCCACCGCATTTAACCATGAAAAGAGTTCTGGTGATATGGCTGAATATAAACAGTGTAGTTATTCCCTCCGCAAGGCACCAGCGACTCCTGTGGCGGGCCGTGCGCAGTACGCGCTAACCAAGGTTGCCAGGTGCACGGTGTTTCCTCCGACACATTGGTGCGGATGGCTTCCGGGTTGGATGCTCGCTGTGTTAAGAAGCAGTGCGGCTTGGTTGGGTTGTGTATCGGAGGACGTCCACTTCGCTGACCTTCAACACTGGGGCCACACACGGGTGTGTGCTAAGCCCTCACCTGTACTCCCTGTTCACCCACAACTGTGTGGCCATGCACGCCTCCAACTCAATCATCAAGTTTGCAGACGACACAACAGTAGTGGGCTTGATCACCAACGATGACGAGACAGCCTACAGGGAGGAGGTGAGGGCACCCGGAGTGTGGTGTCAGGAAAACAACCTCTCACTCAACATAAAAAAAACTAAGGAGATGATCATTGACTTCAGGAAACAGCAGAGGCAGCAGCCGTCTATCCACATCGAAGGGGCAGCAGTGGAGAAGGTGAGAAAGTTAAGTTCCTGTGCCTACACATCACAGACAAACTGAAATGGTCCACCCACACAGATAGTGTGGTGAAGAAGGTGCAACAGCACCTCTTCTACCTCAGAAGGCTGAAGAAATGTGGCTTGTCACCTTAAACCCCAACAAACGTTTGCTACCTACATTGAGACCCAATCACTCGACACTTTAATAAATGGATCACTAGTCAGTTTAAAACAATGCCACTCTAAATAATGCCACTTTAATAATGTCTACATATCTTACATTACACTCCTATCATATATATATACTGTATTTTATACCATCTACTGCACCTTGCCTATGCCGCTCGGCCATCCATATACTTATATGTACATATTCTCATTCACCCCTTTAGATGTGTATATTAGGTAGTTGTTGGGAAATTGTGAGATTACTTGTTAGATATTACTGCACTGTTAGAACTAGAAGCACACGCATTTCGCTACACTCACATATGGTTAGCAGATGTTAATGCATGTGACTAATAAACATTTTATTTGATATGCCACGCTTGTCAGGTGGAAGGATTATCTTGGCAAAGGAGAAATGCTCACTTACAGGGACGTAAACAAATTTGTGCACACATTTTTAGAGAAATATGCTTTGTGTGTGTATGGAACATTTCTGGGATCTTTTATTTCAGCTTATGAAACATGAGACCAACATTTCACATGTTGCTTTGATATTTTTGTTCAGTATAATATTCAATGAAGTCTCAGGTCAACTGTAAATGACAGGGATAGACATGATTATGATACTAATTCATATCATCGAAAGACGGATGTAAGTGTAAGTTCAAAAGCAAGTGATATGGATATAAAGTTTTCTGGCTGCCCCGTTTGCCAGTTGGCCTCTCCTGTCTAATTGTCTTCACTGGGCTTTCACTGTTCAGGTTAACACCAACTCTTAGTGGGACGTGTCCCCTTCTCCTCTGTCAGGAGAGACCGATATCATAAATATCTCTTTTATACCCATTCAGGGATTCAGCACCCCCAGATCAAAACAAAGAGCCCAATCTTAACCTATGGACATTTGGCAGTGACATCAAAAGAGAAACAACTTCGAGAGTGTTTATGGTCCAAACAACCTCACAAAGCCTTTACAACTTCTGACAAAGATTGCATAATGCAGAAGTACATCGACCCATACTACCATTTTACCACTCCACTTTAAGAACAAGGGAAAGATAGTCCTGCTGTTATACAGTACAGAATGATTGTGGCATTTCTATCTGACATGACAGAAATAACACAAGTCCTATACGTTTAATGAGATTATGTCCATTCAAGCATGGCCATCAAGTGACAGTCAAATGAGAGGGAGCTCATGCAAAATCACACTATTCCCTCTTCTACTCAACCCCCCTCTATGTCTGAACTGATTGCAGGTGCCTGTCCGCAGTCTCCGTGTGATCTCTGTCTTTATGCACTGTGGTACAGGCGCTGGGCTGCCATTACGATAAGGAGCGGCAGGATGGCTCGTAAAGTGGATTCATGACTGTCGCACTCAGAGGTTAACGTGTCCTCAAAGTTTAGGGGCTTAGAGACGGAGGGGGCTAAAGTTAGGGCCGATTGTCCCTTGGGGTCTTATGTGGTCGGCAAACGCATTAGTGATCCATACAAGCCCTAGAGGCCTAGTCCATTAGACCTGTGTCGCTAATGTATTTGTGTCCCTAGCTGGAGTTAACAAATGCCAAATCTGTCATCTCAGTGAAGGGTGTGTGCGTGCATGCACAAAATGTACAGTATGTGCTTCTACGTACAGTGTGTGTCTCTGTGTTTGCATGCATGTGCGCACACACACACACACACACTTGTCTCCACAACCACGGTCCCTACTCTCTAGGGAATAAGATATGGGCCATGGCGTCAGGAGATTTATATTATTAATCAGGTTTACTTCAGAGATTATCCTCTCAATGAAGGTATACAGTGCTTGCAGAAAGTACTCACACACTTTGACTTATTTCACATTTTGTTGTGTTACAGCCTGAATTGAAAATTGATTCAATTGAGATGTTGTGTTACTGCCCCACACACAACACCCCATAATGTCAAAGCGGAGTTGTTTTTTGTTTTTTTTAAAGTATTCAACCCCTTTGTTATGGCAAGCATAAATAAGTTCTGTAGTAAAAATGTGCTTAACAAGTCACATTATAAACTGCATTGACTCACTCTTCGTGCAATAATGGTGTTTAACATGATTAACCCTCATTATACAACACCTTACTACGGAAGTAACTTGAAGATATATTACGTAATGTAAAGACATGTTACCGTGGAAATTATATCGTTTGAGTTGAAACATTATCGATAGCAAGCTGGCTAATGTTACATCCTATCAAACCTTATCGTCAGGCGCAACGTTAGCTATGCAAATCTTCCTCTCTATGACATTACATCACATTACACATTAGGGAGGGACTATGTATTTAGCTAGATCACAGTATCATAGCTATCTAGCTAGCTACTCACCACACACAGCCATAGTGTCATACGTTTGTTGTATGTAATACATTCCTTGCCATCGTGCGAAACATTGTTGAACGTGTTAGAAGTTTGCACCAACTTTATGGAAGCCAATTTTCTCTATGCTGAGCAAGTGTCCATGCGTTGCAGGCTTGATAACATGTTCACAACACATGGTAGCTGGGGGTGGACCACACCTTGTTGTCTCTTTGCAAATTGGACATCATTAGCAAAAGTGGGCATGTATATGTAAATAATCCATACCCAACCCATACTACTCATGACGCGCTCACTTCCAAAACTCGTTTTGGATGAGGCTGACTTTATGACAAAAATTATCTTATTGACATTTTGTAGTAAATTTTGACACTATAATTAATTTTTCTGACTCATATCGACGCGGCACAGGCCATTTATAACCAGTGAAGTTTGTTATAGGAGGCAGTTCCCCTTTATTAAGATGGCGTCTCATGGAGATATAACATGCGCAATTTGAGCTAGTCCAGGAAGTGACGTATCAGGCTAGCTCAGTGCTGCCCCCTCATTGCGTAACTGAAGTTGAAGGCCGACAGGGGCACTTGCAGGCTGCCATTAGTTACTAAATTATTCAAATCAAATCAAATCAAATCAAATTTTATTTGTCACATACACATGGTTAGCAGATGTTAATGCGAGTGTAGCGAAATGCTTGTGCTTCTAGTTCCGACAATGCAGTAATAACGAGCAAGTAATCTAACTAACAATTCCAAAAAAAACTACTGTCATACACAGTGTAAGGGGATAAAGAATATGTACATAAGGATATATGAATGAGTGATGGTACAGAGCAGCATAGGCAAGATACAGTAGATGATATCGAGTACAGTATATACATATGAGATAAGTATGTAAACCAAGTGGCATAGTTAAAGTGGCTAGTGATACATGTATTACATAAGGATGCAGTCGATGATATAGAGTACAGTATCAACGTATGCATATGAGATGAACAATGTAGGGTAAGTAACATTATATAAGGTAGCATTGTTTAAAGTGGCTAGTGATATATTTACATCATTTCCCATCAATTCCCATGATTAAAGTGGCTGGAGTAGAGTCAGTGTCATTGACAGTGTGTTGGCAGTAGCCACTCAATGTTAGTGGTGGCTGTTTAACAGTCTGATGGCCTTGAGATAGAAGCTGTTTTTCAGTCTCTCGGTCCCAGCTTTGATGCACCTGTACTGACCTCGCCTTCTGGATGGCAGCGGGGTGAACAGGCAGTGGCTCGGGTGGTTGATGTCCTTGATGATCTTTATGGCCTTCCTGTAGCATCGGGTGGTGTAGGTGTCCTGGAGGGCAGGTAGTTTGCCCCCGGTGATGCGTTGTGCAGACCTCACTACCCTCTGGAGAGCCTTACGGTTGAGGGCGGTGCAGTTGCCATACCAGGCGGTGATACAGCCCGCCAGGATGCTCTCGATTGTGCATCTGTAGAAGTTTGTGAGTGCTTTTGGTGACAAGCCGAATTTCTTCAGCCTCCTGAGGTTGAAGAGGCGCTGCTGCACCTTCCTCACGATGCTGTCTGTGTGAGTGGACCAATTCAGTTTGTCTGTGATGTGTATGCCGAGGAACTTAAAACTTGCTACCCTCTCCACTACTGTTCCATCGATGTGGATGGGGGTGTTCCCTCTGCTGTTTCCTGAAGTCCACAATCATCTCCTTAGTTTTGTTGACGTTGAGTGTGAGGTTATTTTCCTGACACCACACTCCGAGGGCCCTCACCTCCTCCCTGTAGGCCGTCTCGTCGTTGTTGGTAATCAAGCCTACCACTGTTGTGTCGTCCGCAAACTTGATGATTGAGTTGGAGGCGTGCATGGCCACGCAGTCGTGGGTGAACAGGGAGTACAGGAGAGGGCTCAGAACGCACCCTTGTGGGGCCCCAGTGTTGAGGATCAGCGGGGAGGAGATGTTGTTGCCTACCCTCACCACCTGGGGGCGGCCCGTCAGGAAGTCCAGTACCCAGTTGCACAGGGCGGGGTCGAGACCCAGGGTCTCGAGCTTGATGACGAGCTTGGAGGGTACTATGGTGTTGAATGCCGAGCTGTAGTCGATGAACAGCATTCTCACATAGGTATTCCTCTTGTCCAGATGGGTTAGGGCAGTGTGCAGTGTGGTTGAGATTGCATCGTCTGTGGACCTATTTGGGCGGTAAGCAAATTGGAGTGGGTCAAGGGTGTCAGGTAGGGTGGAGGTGATATGGTCCTTGACTAGTCTCTCAAAGCACTTCATGATGACGGATGTGAGTGCTACGGGCGGTAGTCGTTTAGCTCAGTTACCTTAGCTTTCTTGGGAACAGGAACAATGGTGGCCCTCTTGAAGCATGTGGGAACAGCAGACTGGTATAGGGATTGATTGAATATGTCCGTAAACACACCGGCCAGCTGGTCTGCGCATGCTCTGAGGGCGCGGCTGGGGATGCCGTCTGGGCCTGCAGCCTTGCGAGGGTTAACACGTTTAAATGTCTTACTCACTTCGGCTGCAGTGAAGGAGAGACCGCATGTTTCCGTTGCAGGCCGTGTCAGTGGCACTGTATTGTCCTCAAAGCGGGCAAAAAAGTTATTTAGTCTGCCTGGGAGCAAGACATCCTGGTCCGTGACTGGGCTGGGTTTCTTCCTGTAGTCCGTGATTGACTGTAGACCCTGCCACATACCTCTTGTGTCTGAGCCGTTGAATTGAGATTCTACTTTGTCTCTGTACTGGCGCTTAGCTTGTTTGATAGCCTTGCGGAGGGAATAGCTGCACTGTTTGTATTCAGTCATGTTACCAGACACCTTGCCCTGATTAAAAGCAGTGGTTCGTGCCTTCAGTTTCACACGAATGCTGCCATCAATCCACGGTTTCTGGTTAGGGAATGTTTTAATCGTTGCTATGGGAACGACATCTTCAACGCACGTTCTAATGAACTCGCACACCGTATCAGCGTATTCGTCAATGTTGTTGTCTGACGCAATACGAAACATCTCCCAGTCCACGTGATGGAAGCAGTCTTGGAGTGTGGAGTCAGCTTGGTCGGACCAGCGTTGGACAGACCTCAGCGTGGGAGCTTCTTGTTTTAGTTTCTGTCTGTAGGCAGGGATCAACAAAATGGAGTCGTGGTCAGCTTTTCCGAAAGGGGGGCGGGGCAGGGCCTTATATGCGTCACGGAAGTTAGAGTAACAATGATCCAGGGTCTTTCCACCCCTGGTTGCGCAATCGATATGCTGATAAAATTTAGGGAGTCTTGTTTTCAGATTAGCCTTGTTAAAATCCCCAGCTACAATGAATGCAGCCTCCGGATAAATCGTTTCCAGTTTGCAGAGAGTTAAATAAAGTTCGTTCAGAGCCATCGATGTGTCTGCTTGGGGGATATATACGGCTGTGATTATAATCGAAGAGAATTCTCTTGGTAGATAATGCGGTCTACATTTGATTGTGAGGAATTCTAAATCAGGTGAACAGAAGGATTTGAGTTCCTGTATGTTTCTTTCATCACACCATGTCACGTTAGTCATAAGGCATACGCCCCCGCCCCTCTTCTTACCAGAAAGATGTTTGTTTCTGTCGGCGCGATGCGTGGAGAAACCCGTTGGCTGCACCGCTTCGGATTGCGTCTCTCCAGTTAGCCATGTTTCCGTGAAGCAAAGAACGTTACAGTCTCTGATGTCCCTCTGGAATGCTACCCTTGCTCGGATTTCATCAACCTTGTTGTCAAGAGACTGGACATTGGCAAGAAGAATGCTAGGGAGTGGTGCACGATGTGCCCGTCTCCGGAGTCTGACCAGAAGACCGCTTCGTTTCCCTCTTTTTCTGAGTCGTTTTTTTTTTTTGGTCGCTGCATGTGATCCACTCGGTTACACTGGTTGTAAGGCAGAACACAGGATCCGCATCGCGAAAAACATATTCTTGGTCGTACTGATGGTGAGTTGACGCTGATCTTATATTCAGTAGTTCTTCTCGGCTGTATGTAAAGAAACCTAAGATGACCTGGGGTACTAGTGTAAGAAATAACACGTAAAAAAACAAAAAACTGCATAGTTTCCTAGGAACGCGAAGCGAGGCGGCCATCTCTGTCGGCGCCGGAAGTACAGAAGAGTATAACGGAAGTATAGTATAACTTCTTTTGTGTGTGATTTTAAAATAATCAGTTCAATGACATACATCTGGTATATTAGAAGCACTTTTTGGTGCCACGATTGTCTTTGATTTTGTATTTTATTTACACAAAGATGTATCATGAAAATTGGCATTTTTCCATTCACTATAATGGGGGATCCTGTTTTCTGCAAACAATGCCTGCAGTACCACGGTCGCCCATGAATTTCCGTGGCGTCAATGAGAAGGGGCAGAGGGCCAATCAAGCTTCATACCGCATCGCGGTATCTCGCATCGTGAGCCTCTCAACTTTTGTAACAATGCAGAGGGCTCTGTATAGCTCCGCATTGACATGATTGGTTGACGGTAGGTGGGGGCGTCCCCCCAAATGTCCCCTCCTTCTTTCATTTGAATACAGTACAACTCATTTCCTTTAAATTAGCTTTCTTCTTTGAAGGGTTGTTTTCACACTTTTGTTTGAGTTCTTAGATGTTTGAAATCAACTCTTTCGTGATAAAAAAAATGTCTAAAAACAATCCTGAGTACAGTAACCTGCTGAGGAACTACTTTGGAAAGGGACATACTGGACAAAATGCATATCAATGACAAATGGTGAGAGGTACAACCAACTCTTTCTTGACCTACCACTCACTCCGTCACTTCTCCATGAAACAAAAACAAAAAGTCCACTTTCTTTTCTTGAAGCTTTCCAGGCTTGAGGGGGTAGGAAATGTGGTGGGAGTTGGTCAACATTCCATCTCATTTCAAAGATGCCCCAGTGCCCCTGAAGTGGACAAAACGCAGAGAAAAGCTCCATGGACAGATGGAGGGATGGACAGATGGAATGGAGAGGGAGAACAGTTACTCGCTTGCCCTTTAGTTAATGGACCAGGCCTAAAAGCTCCTTCTCCTTTCAGCCGCTCAGAGGCAGCCAGAGTACAGAGGTCAGGCAGCCATGCAGGTCCCATGTAACAGCTCTCTGGCTGTGTAAGCTAACCATCCTATTTTATTATTGCTTTGTCCAGTCCTGAGAGAGAGAGAGAGAGAGAGAGAGAGAACAGACATTAGAAGACCACTTAAGAAATTCAGCCAGTAAAAATGACCAAAAGCTCATTCATTGACCTGTCACTGCTCAGAGGAGCTGAGTTGGTCTGGTTTAAGAACAAATCTGTAGTTACACAAAACTGTCCTCCAAACTATTGGTGCCCATCAGAATTGTACGTCTCAAACCAAGTTAGCTGAACTTTGCAGAAGATTTGTATAGCTTTGGCATTAGTCGTAATAGTCAGGGCCTAAGGAGTTGAATGACGATTGATACTTTGGAGTGTACTTTTGACTTTGTCCCTCAGCACTCTGGCTCATGATATATGGGAGAAGTGTGATTCATACAGTAAGCTGACCTAGTACAAGCTTAAAACAGCCAGACAGGGATATGTCCAAAATGCCAAAAGGGGAGAAGGATGAGGCGGAAGGGCATAAAGTACGCGCTTGGTACCGATAGGCCGCTGTCGCCTCTGGTCTAGGATTACCACGGAAATGCGATCGTAAATCCACCTGACTAATCACCATGACGACAACCCAGAGTGCAGGAGCTCAATCCACAGCCTCTCTCCCAGTGTGGAATTAGTGTCAACTTTCGAAAAAGTTAACTTAACGACTTTATGAACTACCTTGGCAAAGTCGCATGAGTCACCCACATTAGAGCTGGATCATTTTAGACACCATTATGGGGACAAAAACTCTGCGTTTTGGGGGTAATCTGGCCCAACAGAAATTAAGTATCGGATGAGTGTCGACAAGCTGTGAAAATAAACTGTAACTCAGTGTGTCGTGCCAAGGCGGGAGACAGAGATAGAAAGAGTCACCACATTCTGTCACTTGCAGGGAAACGGTTGTCTGAAAGTGTGAAATGCAGTGTGGCGTCATTGGCAAAGGTTTCCCGTTGTCGGTGGCAACAACACTTATTATTAGACTTCCTGTTTTATTCAAAGTTGCTCTTAGCACATTGCTTGTTTCCTATCACATAAGGTTGCCATGCTGGTGGCAGACCAAACAATGGAGCATTAAAATGAAGATGCAATGAGGAATATACACACTTATCAGAGGAGAGGCATCCAAGCAGCACATTGCTATATCAAAAAGGCCTAGTGTGTGGTACAGCACAAAAGGTCAGCACGGCAGAAAATCTCTTCGTCTCACGCTACCACCGTGTTCAATCTCAAATGTAAGCGTGGTAGTGGGCTGGTGATGAAGCAGAGAAGAGGCTCTCTGTTCTGTAGCGGTGTATTGTATTGTTTTGGTGGAGATGTAGCCTCCATGTTATTAAAGCCTGCAGCGTGTTCTATATCTTCGTTGTTGGCAGCTACTGCAGTGCTGATGTGGGAGGAGAACTGATGCCCCTAGAGCGGAGACAGTAAGCCTGAACACCCACACACACACACAGTAGACACATCTAAACACACGCGCGCGAGAGTACACCATACGCAGTACATACACAAACAGAAGAACTGCCACACACACACACACACACACACACACACACACACACACACACACACACACACACACACACACACACACACACACACACACACACACACACACACACACACACACACACACACACACACATATATATACAAAGTAGACATACATCCAAACACACACAGAAGAACACCATACGCAGTACATACACAGACAGAAGAACACACACACACACACACACACACACACACACACACACACATATATATACAAAGTAGACATACATCCAAACACACACACGCGCGCAAGAGTACACCATACGCAGTACATACACAGACAGAAGAACACACACACACACACACACACACACACACACACACACACACACACACACACACACACACACATATATATATATACAAAGTAGACATACATCCAAACACACACACGCGCGCGCAAGAGTACACCATACGCAGTACATACACAGACAGAAGAACTGCCACACACACACACAAGTCCAACAGAGAGGTCAGCCCTGTGGGTCAGACATCAGTGAGACCCTGCCAGGCTCCTCTCTCTTTGCCGTTGTCTCCCACCCTGGGGGGGTGTTCCACTAGAGGTCATCCACCACTGAAGGGTCAAGGTATAGTCAGAATTCTACATGCATATTGAGTTGCCTCACACCCACAACACTCAAGGAACAGTTTGGGGGACCTGACCTGTTTCCTCAGAGTAGAACGGTTACAGCTTAAATACAAGCTCGGAGCAGGAGAAAGGCTTGTCAGGTACAGTGGTTAGTGATTTACTCAGTTTACAGAGTGCAAAACGCCCATGGACAGTCTGACGGGCACTTTGGAGTGATGAGCGTAGGTGTGTGTCACGCTAACAGAGAGGGTGATCGTTTTTTTTAAACTCAGGAAACAAAGTGGCATGAACACTCACTAATGAAATCTCATCTGTCTAGCTGTGTGATAAAAGATGATTCAAGCTAAAAGGGTTCAAATGTGTTTTTGAACTTCGCAAACTCTCAAAAAACTTTTAGAACACACAATCTCAAAAGGTCCTGTTACCGCAGGATCATTTGCAGAACATCTGTGTTTTCACCCTTGTTCTACAACATTAATAAATGTATGAGTTACTTGAATATGCTGGCTGTAAAGATTCAGTCAAAACACCATCATAAACTTTTTGCCAGGATTTGGCCAGGGTTGTTCCGGTTTTGGTCACTAGATGCCCCCATTGTGCTTTTTGACCCTTTTGTTTTCCCTTGTTCCCAGTTATGATTTGCACCTGTGCCTCGTTTCTCTTGGATGTATTTAAACCCTTAGTTTTCCTCAGTTCTTTGCTCTGTGTTTAAATGTTAGCACCCAGCCCTAGTATGCTGTGAACATTTGTTGCTCCAGTTGGACTCTCTTGAGGTACTCTGTTTTTGTTCATTTATTTTTGATTATCTTTTGAGGCTTTTTTCTGCTGTACCTACCACCTTGTGGATTTACCTTTTTGACTTGGAGGATTACCTTTGTTCTCTTGGAATTACTTTTGACGGTGTGGATTTATTTTTGCCTGAAGAACTTTCCTTTTTACTTTATTAAAACATCGTCGCAAGTGCTGCTGTGTCTGCCTCATCTTCTGGGTTCTGCTGACTATTAGTGGCTCAGTTTGCTAAGTGACTGTTTCTCACATTGGAGACCCGAGTTCGTAACCGGGTCCTGACACTTATTACCAAGTATACAGAAACATTCGATCCATTTGACCACGTCTAAGCGATGACATTAAAAAAAGTGAATACTGAAACCTATCAAGTGCAATCACTTCCTTCTCATGAATGAGCCGATCACGTGAGTGGGAGTGATATCTGCAACAACACTCTCACCCCTTCATGTTGGCACCCAATCAGAGCAACAGCTCCCATTACAACTTCATATGCTAGTTTCTCTGGACTTAGCATTAACTTATCACACTCTCTGTTACACACGTTCTCTCACTCTTTCAGAAGAGCAGCAAGAGGTAGTTATGAGACACACCTTCTCAGATAAGTACAGCAGCCACACAAAGCCTCCTTACTTAATCATTAACGACCTTGGTATGTAAAGAAACCTACAAGGAAATGGGAGGACTAATTTTAGCAGGGGCTCAGAAGGTATCAGACAGAGTTACTCAAAGAAGCAAGGGACAAGCATGCCTTCATATTGGGGTGAGTCAAGTTTGCTACTGTATCTGTCAGACCTATGTCACCAGCAATATAACTTATCTAGCTGTATTTTTAATGGCCCAGTGCAGTCAACTTGATTGTTCTGTGTTTTATATAGACTGAGTGTCTGAAACACCTGCTCTTTCCATGACAAACTGACCAGGTGAAAGCTATGATCCCTTCCTGATGTCACTTGTTAATTAAATCCACTTCAAATCAGTGTAGATGAAGGGGAGGAGACAGGTTAAATAAGGATTTTTAAGCCTTGAGACAATTGAGACATGGATTGTGTATATGTGCCATTCAGAGAGTAAATGGCCAAGACAAAAGATTTAAGTGTCTTTGAACAGGGTAGGTGGCAAGCACACCGGTTTGTGTCAAGAACTGCAACGCTGCTGGGATTTTCACGCTCAACAGTTTCACGGTCTACCACCCAAAGGACATCCAGCCAACTTGTCAAAACTATGGAGTGGGATGGAGTTTTGGCCTTTCCATGGTGACATCAACATGTGGTAAATGAGTTAATAGACCAATAAGAAAGACTGTTCCAAACCTCTCTGCCAATAACAGCTAGTTTTCAGTTTCCCACTCAGAACACTCCCAGACAGTCCTAGCAAAATTCTTGCTTGAGAAATTGTTCTTTGCTAAGAAGCTATTTTTGTTTATTGCTTTGAACTGAACAAATTGGAAGGACACATTTTACATAAAGTATTTCATGGAAATGATAAATGAGCCCCCATTGAGCACAAATTAAGGCCAGTCTACACACCACATTAGGAACAGAGTTTTACTGTGTGTGTGTTGCAAATGTGTTTCTTGCACTTGATGCATATGTACTGTGTCTTTCTGTCCTTCTTGGGTCCAAACACATTACAGCACTTCTTCTTGTTGCTACAGGCTGCAATCTAGAATGTTAAACACTTAGTTCAGGAATTTTACAAACATCTCACTCACTCACATATAGTTGCAGCAGGCCAAGTTAGACACACACACATGCAACAACATCACTCACAGTAACTTCCGGTTTTGGAGTTGTTGGTTCTGTGGGTCGGGTGGATCGGGCATCAGCATCCTCCTCCTGAATCTTCCTCACGATGGCTGCATAAGCTGGGGTCCTTGGGATATGTTGCCTCCTCTGGATTTGAGGTCTTACCAATGCTTTCCCTTACTCTTTGAGACAGAGCCGTCTCTGCAGATTCCCTCTATTCCAATCTGGGTTTAACGCGATCCAGATGACAAAGGCGTTGTATGCCGAGATGTCCAAGATGTTGACGAATATTACAAGTGTCCAGCGTAGGGTTCTTCTTTTTCAGCTGTGGCCACAGATTCTTCCATCCCTATGCAGCGTACTCATGAGTACAAGATTTTTGCCTTTCTTTGTCACATAGGACACTAGGGACGTGTCGGCCGTGAACACAAACTTCGAGGAATTGATAGGACCGCTCCGTGTATTAAACAGCTGAGGTGGGAGCTCTGGCTTGTTTTTTCGTATTGTTCCTACCATCGCACGCTACCTCTTGAAGCTCCTGTCCCAGCTTGTGCAAAGTAAAAAAGTTATTGCATGTGATGTTGTGGCTCGCATCCTTTGGCTCTTCTCAGGGGCTCCTCCATCTGGCTTCCCCGTGTACACTTGCAAGTTCCACGCATATGATGATGAAGCAGCATCACAGGCAGCCCAGATCTTGATTCCATATTTTGGGGGTTTAGGCGGTGTGTATTGCCTGAAGGGCAGTAACGTTGGGCCCAGGGTTGTAAAACAGGGGAAGGCGGTCCACCCACTTGTCCCACACTGACCTGATTGCAGCTAGCTTTTCTCTCTGCCGCCGAGCTGGCCTGGTGTCTCAGTTATCAAAGCAGATAATCCTGGAATTAATGTGGAAGTTTTCCGGAGACATTGTTGCACGGAAAAGTTCTCCAGCAGTTTCTGCATCCCACAGGGATTCTGTAGATTCCCCATTGGATCTGAAAACACCAGCAACATTAAGAAACCCAAAGTATGCCTGTAAATTAGTTTGGTTCATCTTCCATCTCTCAACAAACACGCCTTCCCTTCAAATTAGTGCAGTCCAGAATGATTTTCTGGATGGTGTCTGGGATGAACAGTTCAAAAGAAGAATTTGTCCTGTACATGAGTAACCGCCATCCGTGTCGGCCCTGGTCGCATCCATTTGCAGCCGTGCGGGGTGGCTCATTCCTTGGGCAAGAAGAGCATCCATATTTCTCCTCCTGCAGGCTGTTGATGAGCTGGTAGCTGACGGGCTGGTCCTGGGGCTGGCTGAGGGTCAATCTCATCCTCTTCTTCCAACTCACTGTCAGATTCCGAAGTGAATTCTTCATCTTCCAAAGTGTAAGACTGTCTAAGGCCCTCTGCCATACTGATTGATTGTGGTAAGGAGCCCCACATGCAAAGCTATTTATTTGTGTCCCTTCCCCAATTTGCACCTGGCTGGGTTAGATTGTGGGAAAATACTGCATTTTTACAATGTAATGAAATGTATTGTAATAGCACTGTGCATGTTCCCACAAGACATTGTAGTTGCACACGCTACAAAGGGTAAAGAGTGTGGGACAAGTGGGAGACAGGTTATTGGTGCTATCTCTCTCCCTGCCTATGTTGAAACAGCAGGCCCAGGGAGGATGAAGACCGAGTGAAGGCACATAGTATCTTTTACTTGTTTTTACCTACACACACTTTTATTACCCTCGGGTCCAGTGGTCCCAAACACCACATATGTAATATACACTACCAGTCAAAAGTTTGGACAGACCTACTCATTTCAGGGTTTCTTTTTTTTGCTATTTTTTACATTGTAATAATAGTGAAGACATTAAAACGATGAAATAACACACATGGAATCATGTAGTCGCCAGAAAAAGTGTTAAACAAATCAAAACAGATTTTATATTTGAGATTCTTCAAAGTAGCCACCCTTTGCCTTGATGACAGCTTAGTAGACATTGAAAATGGGTCCCACAGACCCGAGCGATACTGAGAAACATGGGCTGCATTGGACCTTTTAAGGAACAACTATCGGTCTGTGAAGCAAAGTATTACACAGTGCACTCCGCTCATAAGAACGATTTAAGACTCCGTAGGACAGAAGTATAATGATACAATGTACAGGTATTGGATCTTAATTTGAACCAGTTTGCTACAGCAGGAAAATGATCAAATACACTATGTTTTACATTTCTTGCAATGCAGGAAATTTCTCCTGCAACAGGATCCTACATCTGTACGTCTCTTGTAAGGATCAATCAGTTAAATGAATAAGTGTACTGTGTTTGCAACAGGTAAAGGTGAATAATCAGGTAGACTGAGTGAGAGTGACATACTAGTGGAACATGACCAATGTGTAACTTGTGTGCGTCTATAGGATATCAAGTCAAGAGAAACAAGATGAACCTGCTCACCCAGCAAACGGTGATGCTTTGGCTCTCTGTTGCTCGCACACTCACAACTGCAGGTAAGCAAATCAAGTTGAAACTTGACTTTTTTATAGGCACCCTGGTCCTCGAGTACCCCCAACAGTACACATTCTTATTGTATCCCTGGACCAGCACAACCAGTCATCAACAAGTTATCTATACAAGCTGAAGTTTGTGACTTGCAGTACTAATACACAGCTGACCATAACTACACAGTTTCTGAAATTATATACTGTAGATGATTTGTATTTCATGTGGATGGGTCTTTGGTACTTGCCAATACAACAATGTAGCTTGGGCCCCCACACTAGTGGGCTCATAACACAAAATGGAATGGCTCGAGTCAGGAACGAGCATTAGTTGAGCACAGTCATTCCAAGAGAGCTAAGTGAAGAAACTAACTCCAATATCTCCTTAATCCACAGAGCTGGTGAAGCTAAGCACTGTTGACTCTGTCATTGTGCCATGTCACCAGCGTGTAACCCTCCGATGTGACATCACCACCTTCCAGGAGGGGCTGTCGATCAAACATCTGGCCTGGGTCCGCCAGGACGGCAAGCACCTGTGTGACGTTAACGGAACTGGAGTGACCGGGGCCCACTCAGGGAGCACACCTAGTACCATGGAGTGTAGTTATACCCCACAGACACAGCTGACCCTGACTCTGCTGCAGGTACAGCCACTGGAGCAGGGAAAGTACTTGTGCAAGCTACGCTCCAATCACGGAGTAAAGGAGGCCACTACAACGGTGGAGCTGCAAGGCGAGTGTCCTAGCCCATTCTCACTCGTGTAATACTGTCATAACCTAGACATCTCATGCATGTAGTCCAATGCCATTGACCAGAGGATGGTGGGAGGAGCTATAGGAAGACTGGCTCATTGTAATGGCTGGAATGGGATAAATGGAACGGTAGTCATGTTTGATTCTGTTCCATTAATTCCATTCCAGCCATTACGTTACAATGAGCCAGTCCTCCTATAGTGGACATAGCTAATGGACATTGCCTAACCACCAGGAAGTACAAGGGACTTTACTGTGCCTCAACTGAGCAAAATGTATGACTAATGGTGTCAGGGGGCTTACGGAACTGCATTGCACCATTTCAAGAACTCTCCAACCTCAGCCATATGCTTTGTGTTTACATTTTTTAAAATCTGTTCCCATTCAGAGTGCTACAGGAAGGCCCAGCCCAGTGTCAGTGATGAGGGCCCAACCTGCACCTTCACTGGGGTCTACCCTGATGGAGAGGTGCACTGGTTCCAGGGACCCAACAACGTGACTGGGGACTCTACAATCAACACTAAACAAGTGGAAGATGGAGCGTCATTGACTATAACTAGTTCCCTGAAAAGAAAGACCGTCTCTGGGGAAGGGGCCTACAACTGCTCCCTGTGGATCCCCAGTACCGGAGCCTACCTGACCAGCAGCTTAGTGGTACCAGAGCATAGTAAAGCCAAGGTTGTGCAGCCCAATGCCAGTGGGGCAGAGTCCATTGGTCCTTTGTGGAAACCTTTTCTATTCCTCCTGAGTACTCTCTTCCTGGTGTGATGTCTTGTCAATGTTTGTTTTCAAGCAAGTGGATCATTTAATAAGAATATGGAAGAGCCATTGTGTGAGGTTCCTTTCATGGTCCAAAGGTTTCCTTGGCTGCGTAGAACAAGGAAATGATAACCTGAGGCTGGTAACCTGGTGCAAATCAACCTATTGTGAACGCACCCTTGTTGGTCTGCCAGTGCCAGATGTCAATTAGATTGTTAATTAAAAACAGCAAACGGCAGTAGAAACAATAACAAAGCTTACTTCCTTCCCGTTTCGGTGAAAAGCTGAGGGATGGGGCCGGAGAAATGTAACCACTCTCAAATTCATAGACAGTGCTTTGGATGCATGGCCTGACCATCGATGATATCAAAATAAATAGTTTTAACAATGTTTTGAGGCTATGTAGTGTTTTATTAAATTGGAGTTAAACAAGCTTCTGATGGGGTAAGACAGTTGCACTAAGCTCATGAGGCATTTATAAGTTATATTCTTCAAGAATGAATGTGTACATATATAAAATTTAAAAAATGATGTAACAACTACTGTTTGCACCTTTAAGGGCGTGACCTTTTGTAGAAAAGCATTCCTGTTTGCGTTAATCAGAGATCCCCCTTACTGTTCGGCGTGCTTTGGGCAGACAGGAGCGGTGGTTTAATTGGGTTGATTTTCTACGTTTGATTGAATGTGAGTTGTGCGAGAAACTTATTGTTAGTAATGATGTCTGTGAGGTGATATTCCTGCTTAGGATGGATGTAAATAAATGGCTGCGTCCTGATTATTGTCTGAGTCCCATGCTCCACTCCTTGACACAAAGAACCGGTGTATTTTAGATTTAGTCCTGAGGACCTCCTCTCGCCAATAACAAAAAAAAAGTGATGTAGGACTGCTACAGGAATTGAACATTTGTGTAAACTCTCCCGCACTACATGCGGCGTAGTCCGGTATCCCTAGTTGGGAGGTGTTACATCTCGGCGGATAGTCTGCAGCGATGGACATGGCTCTACCTGTTCAGCGGTTGCGCTGTTACAATGTGCAAGAGGGCCGTTTCTCTTTTGTGTATCCCCTGTGTTCTGCTGGCAAGGAGGTCCCAGGTTCTCAGCCGTTGCTGGAGTGCAAGAGCCCAAGATGGTTCCAACGGGGGGCAAGGTGCACCAGGACCATCTCACGTTAAGTAGACATTTTAGAATGTTTGGGTATTACTGCTTTTAAAACGTTAGTCACGGGAGCTCCAATCATGTCATAGGGGGGATTTTAGCTCTTCTATGAATTGATTTCTCACTGATCTTTGCATGCTCTCACAAATGCCTTGCCTTAATGGATTGCTAATTGCCCTTTTATTGATTTGGGTGTGTGTGCTGTGACTTGGGAATTTGCTGTACTTAATTGTATCAACTTTTTAACCACCCTTCCTGTGATTGGAGCGTCCCTGAACTAGGCTCTTTCATTGCAGTTCACGCCCTCTGCCTCCTTTTATAACCTGTGGTGCACCTGTGTTCAGTGGCAAGCACCTCTGGCAGTGTGGAGAGCAGAGGGTACAAGATTCAAGCTGTAGTACAATGTCTGAAGCTAGCTCACAGTGGAGTCCATCCTGAACATAGCCGACAACAATGAATGCAGGGCAAACTATCTTTTTTTTGCTAGTAGGGCCACTCCCTCTCCAGATAGATTCCTTATGAGGATGAAATGATGTAACCTATTGCTCTTAAAGAGACAGTAATGTGATTGTAGTCCTAGGTATTATAATTGTCTTGTCGTTCACAAGTCACCATCCGGGTATTTATTGCTATTTATACTGGTAAACAAAAACTGTAGTTTTTTTTAATTTATCTTCAAAACGGTCCATTACATTTGACAGGCCACCTATTGAACAATTCCCCCTAATTAACCGGAACTTTAGTCTGGTAGTTGTGCCATTTTAGGTATCCCTAGTCAGCATGTGTTCAATATACACTGGGTGTACTAAACATTAGGAGCACCTGCTCTTTCCATGCCATGGACTGAACAGGTGAAAGCTGTACACATGCATCGATGTCACTTGTTACATCCACTTCAATCAGTGTAGGTGAAGGGAAGGAGATGGGTTAAATGGTTTTTAAGCCTTGACCCATGGATTGGGAATGTGTGCCATTCAGAGGGTGAATGGGCAAGACAAAATATTTAAGCGTCTTTGAATAGGGTATGGTAGTTAGGTGCCTGTCGCACCGGTTTGTGTCAAGAAGTGCAACGCTGCAGGGTTTTCTCATGCTTAGCAGTTTCCCGTGTGTATCAAGAATGGTCCACCACCCACCAGAACATCCAGCCAACTTGACACGACTGTGGAATGTTTCTGACACCTTGTCGAGTCCATGCCCTGATGAATTGAGTCTGCTCTGAGGGCAAAAAGGGAGTGCTACTCAATATTAGGAAGCTGTTCCTAATGTTTTGTACACAGTATACTGCACGGCTAATATCTGAGCAAGGCTGGCTGTGCGTGCATATGATAAATTACCTTGTTTGCATCTTAGATATAAAACACAATAATGTTTAGGAGATACAGAATGTAAAATATTTTATAATCAAAGAAATACAGGGAATAACCCTGGGCAAACCAGACAACTGTGTTGAATGTTGATATGTCTCTTGTTGCCAAATGCTGCCCTCTGCTGGAGTTTGTCTGCTGCTGCAATTGTGGCCAACCTCACTCTCAGTATGTGTGATCAAAATACGCTGACCAAATAAGAGTTTACTGTAAGAAGGGAAATAGATGGTCTGGGATATACCCCTAAATAAGAACCTCTCTCCATATCTCCTCTGGCCCTTATGCCACGTACACGTGCTAGTCGGAACTAGATAACAAACAAATGTCAAATTGCTAACGGGTTGGATTTATACAAGTGCCTCGATCATCCAGTTAGCATGTTGAAAATGTCTGTGAATGTGCCATTAGTATGGGGTCCAAAAGTTATCTACACACAGTGACCCATCTCACCCTCTTGGGCTAAGTGCATTGTTTCTCCTAACCTTTGGAGCCAAACATTTTAAACAAGTTTTTTTTGGGAGGCTTTTCCAGTCTGCCCACTTTGCTCAAATGGTCCAGTTAAAGTCAGCGCTAGACGGGGTCTGTGCTTTTAGTGAGACAGGTTAAAAATGCCCTCTGTCAAGACTGGAATATTACATACACCACACCTTATAGTCACTGAGGAACCTAATAGTTCCTCATGACAGGTGTACTTGGTTATAATTGGGGCTCCTGAGTGGCCGTGATTGGGAGTCCCGTAGGGCGACGCACACTTGGCCCAGTCTGACTCAGTCTGAAGTACATGTCAGCTGTCAGTGTAATTCTCATATAGACATTAACACTCTACATGCTAAAGGCTTAAGTGGTTCCTGTATGTGGTTAATATTTGAAAGTCCACTTGATTTTAAAATGTATTTAACTAGGCAAGTCAGTTATTAAGAACAAATTATTATTTACAATGACGGCCTATACCAGCCAAACCCGGGCGACACTGGGCCAATTGTGGATTCAAACCAGGGTTTCTGTCGTGACGTCTCTAGCACTGAGAGGAAGTGCCTTAGCCTGCGCCACACGGGAGCCCCATAAATAACATCAATCATCATCCAATTCCATTAGCAAGCGATGTTATCAATGTACATTTAATGTCTGTGTGTTTTCATTCTCAACTGTCGGATAGACTTGGTGCTATCGAATTCAATGTTCTACATGCAACAAAAAACAACCTAAGCTATTCAAATCAAGACACTATCATCATCACAATCATCATCATGATAAATTATGATTTATTACTGCTGACTAAACTCCGGCGTGGAGCTGAGACCAGGCTTTGTGGAATCCAGCTCCGTCAATACTTCAAAACATTTCAAATAGGAAACGCCCACCTCGCACCTATGTTTGTCGTCTTTGGTTGCTGAAATCTATACTTTTTCGATAAACGTTAATCAAATACCACCAACTGTTTCCTTGTTGAGATTCAATTGGCACATGCATTTGCCCTGAGTTGCCATCTCAGAGCAAAAGCAATGTGCAAACAGTCAGTGGCTGTATTTGATGTGCGTTGCGTCATTTAAGTATTGACCTTGTGCGAATCGATAGTCAGAGCTAGATTCCACAAAGCCTGGTCTCGGCTCCACACCGTTGGTGATGTTCATAAACTTCCTTCACCATGGAGTGGAGTTCAGTCCACTACTACTGAAATGTTTCTTTGTGGTTCATTTCTGTTCAGAGTAAGAGCAGCATTTCAACCACTTCCCCTTTCCACCACAAGAGGGGGAGAGTGACACACCAACTATGAGAGATCGTGAGTATCGGTTTGCCTGAGAAAATTGAACCACAGGACTGCAATCCTTTTACATATAGCGTGCATACCAAATGGCACCTCCCTATGTAGTGCACTAGTGAATATTCACCATATCATCTCTTAGCCGTGATTAGAAAATGCCTCAGGAGTGCAAGGAGAGATGGAAACGAACATACCACAGAGGAATCATTTCAGGCAGCGTGTCACACACCCACATAATGGGCCACTCACCAGTGGTGGCTGGTGGGGGGAGCTAAAAGGAGGACGGGCTCATTGCAATGGCTGGAATGGAATTATTGGAACGGTGTCAAACACATCAAACGTATGGAAACCACATTTGACTCCGTTCCATTCCAGCCATTACAATAAGCCTGTCCTCCTATAGGTCCTCCCACCAGCCTCCACTGATCCCCCACAGTACCATGGGGGGCCTATTCAATCAAAACTAATAACTGGTTTCCAGGTTTAAAGAGAACGTTTTTCCTGAGTGCGTGAAAACACCTTTGCAGCATGCTGTAAAGAAGAATGACGTGTTTGACAGGAAAGAGCTCCTGTGGATGCCTGTCATCCTACAGTCCGTTACCATGACAAACCACTCACTGTGTGATTTGACACGGGATAACCCCCGTCCTCACTATCTGAAATGTCTTGCTCGTCTTGTTACATCACCACACTAGCGTTTGTTTGAAGATGTTCCGGATCCCTCTCTTGAAAACGCTACAAACCCAAGCCAGCAGAAAAAAAGGTGGAGTGAGAGAGTTCAGAAGTGAAGTGGTTAGCCATAGGAACTCTGTCTCAAAACACACACGCGCTTTATCTCCATCCCACACACACCCAACCCAGGGAACACAGTGGGGAATGCAGCCCCGTTGCCATGGGGACCAGAAGCCCTCTGATGGCTCTCTGCCACACGCACACACACACAGAGAGGGGCCGTGTGTTCCTCTCCCTGGCCAATTAGTCTAGCCACTGTTATCTCCCCTCAGAGTGGTTTACATTACAGCCTTGACAGCCTGCTGGCCGATGGTCAGGTGAGCTGTCCTATCCACAGCTGGCCATATCAACATGGTGAGGACGGCCATTCTGTCAACACAGGCCTGGGATTTATGTAAAGAACAGGTAAGTGGGTTACCTAACGCTAAAATGGCAGTTGGCTTTGGGACTAATTGCTTTGGGAATAAATAAAAGAGAGAAGTGACATTGATTTGTTATTGTAAATGGGCCTACAATTATCATGACACAGTTTCTCTCCAGATTATTATGGCCTTCAAAGAGCAAAGAAAAATAAGTCAAAGTTCAATGAAAGGGCATAATGGAAATGGGGAAGGTTTTATGTTGTGAACCTCATAGGGATAGATAGACTTTATTATGTGTACTCTATGCAGACCGAAGGAGAATTCATATATTCTGTGCTTGTATAACGATATAGCTCTGGAAATCAATAATGTGAATAACATCGCAGAACGGAGTCGTGCTGGAGCTACTTTGATGTGAACAGCAAGGCGTTGAGACTCTAGCTCTGCTTGACACCGGAGGTTGCAGTGTAAGAATAGGGAAGAAAATCTTCCATCGAACCAAAAAGCTTCATTGTACTGAACCCTCCGTGCTCTGTTGACACCATCCTCCTTCGTACCGTTTGACATAATTCAGGACGAGCAAGATCGCAAAGGCAAAAGTCATTTGAAGATACAGAAACAAGAGCAACACAATTGCGTAAGACTTGTATAACAGACACAGATGGCTACATCTCCCAGCTTCCAGAGTGAGGACAGATGAGAGGCGTGCTCTGTCCTCGAATCCCCATGAGCAGCACACGAATGCAATTCTCTTTCAAATCCTTATTTCCGATGGGACAGTGGTTCATTTTTACAGAAGACCCATCAGGCATGACAATGTCAGAGCACCATGGAGCTGTACCATAGGGCCAGAAACAGGAGGCCTGCCTAATGAATACCACCCAGAGTGACTGTCGACAACATTTGGCACAAGCTGTTCAAAATCCTGAATGTCACCTCAACTCAACTCCCAGAATAAGTGGATGTACCTCAAACCCCCATTCACACCAAGCTGTCTGAGATTCCCTCATTGGAACAGAGATGTTTGTCCTAGTCTGGTTGCCACGCCCATTTTAACCCATCTACATCATTTGGATCAGTGTTAGGCGATAGAATTAGAACTGGAGTTCCGTGGTGTGAGTGAGCTGTCAGGTAGTACAGTACATGCACAGCATGTACATGTGTGCTTTGTTGCCACGGGAGACAACACACGGTTGGCCAAACTGTAATGCAGGGTTGATGATACTGCTCTGTCTGCATTTTTCATCTGATATGTAACATGCATATCCTTCTATAAGCATTATTTGTCATGTGATGGGTTTAAAGCCCCCATGCAGTCTTTGTAATTGTATTTTTAAATCATTGTATGTCTAATAAACCACTGTGTGTTCATTTAATGAAAATTACGCAAAAACATATTTTGAATCATTTATTTCCCTGAGCTTCCTTTGGCCATTGAAATGCTTTGTCTGATCGTGTGGGTGTTAGGAAACAAATGTGAAGATGTTTACATATGTAGCCCTGATTGGCTGATAGGATGATCTAGAGCCCACCCCCTTACCCAGATGAACAATCCTTCATCTATTATAATCAGATCACTTTGTGGTGTGAGGACAGCTCTTACGCAAAAAGGGCATTATCCTCATTATCACAATTTCAGAGTGTTATTTCGACCTCATAGTGTGGAAATATCTTCTTTTTTTAAACCAGAAAAATCACATTTTAACTGAACTGCCCCTTTTAAGAATGACGCAATTGAGATAACGCCAATGAATTGTCTGACTATTGACAATGTAGTGCATTAGCTCCAGTATAGTTCTAGGATTGTGTTATTATATTGGAGTTTCTTATCTACGGTGACTAACGTGTCACCGCCACAGCCTGCCTTGCAACGTGTTGTGATTCATTTCTGCAGCAGCTGGGCACACATGGCATGATTCAGGTTAAGTGCCGGGCTGAAGGATGCCCATCATGCCAGGAGTTCAACACCAGTAGTATCCACACTGGCCACACACTAAAACACGGACAAAGTAGACTAAACACTGTGTCCACAATAACACAAGCGCACCAACACAGTAACACTCCCATGAGAACAAGTAGAGCAACACCAGTATACACAGTGTCCACATGGACACTACCACTAACATCACTAACGGTTACACTAACACTAACCTACTTACACAGTAACACACTGGAACACAGAAGCACAGAATCCACTGCAGTTTACTGTGTTGATATTGAATGGGTTGACAGCTGTCCAGTGTGGATGCCTCTCTGCTATTCTGGGTCATGAACATATGACAATGGGAGCAAGTCATCATTCAAATCTGTTTTTAGTTCAAATAAATAAATAAATAGTTATCTTGTGTAAGGAAATATGTATTTCTAAAAGAAAGGATTTACATCTGTTATCCTTGGATACAGACCAAATTGTCATATGCTCAAACCTTCTACGAATCATATCCAAATCTCTTGTTTACAAGTCCAGCTGTAGCATTCCACGTGTACCTCCACCTGCTAATGCACTGAACGATCAGGTCTTTTCTGTTGTCTCTCAAACTGTTTTGATCCATGCGATACAGATCACTGGAGGTTGGTGGCACCTAAACTGGGGAGGACGGGCTCGTGGTAGTGACTGGAGAAGAATCAGTGGAAGGCTATCAAATCCATCATTATGAGACACTCTCCCCTCAGCAGCCTCCACTGGTGCAGATATACGATTTAATATGAATAACGAAGAAGCTTATTGCGTAATTGTGCAGAACGCGCATGGCAATGACTGAGTCCAGTAAACAGCAAGCCTCATGGTTACAATCTCTACGTATGCATTAACCGAGGCTGAACCAAGCGCCATCCAAATCCAATACTTAGGCTGCATTGATCCCGTATGAATCGATACACCTGCTCTGCACACTAACTGTTGCTGCACACTAACACACAGACCCTTGAGAACATGGGCGCACGCGCTCTTCACAGCAAGATAGACAATTAATGAGCTCATATCAAACAGCATCTCTCTACCGCTCCATTGAACAGCAAACTTCTAGATTCATCTTGCCTCAACAATTCCACGTTCCAAGAATAATTGTGCAAACTATGACGAATCTACAGTCATGTATGTCTGTGGCTTTCTGCTCCTTCTAATCAAAGTCCTCTTCATGTGGGCAGATGAGTCAATAGTCCTGCCGGTGCTGGCTTGAATGGGGACATGTGGTCAATGTATACACAGAGTACACAGAGAATAGGGCTGCAGATGGATCTCGTTAGGGGAGACCCCCACACCTTTCCAATGCACCACTGCTTCGGCCATTTCCTCCTCATCGAAGGATGATTTTTATGTAACACCTGGCAACCCAGCCCTCCTCCCCCTCCTCACATTCTAGGTTGTCTTGCGAGCACTGAGAGCATATGCCTCTGGTATTGTTGTATTTATACTCCAGACTCTCCTCCATTAGGCCTGAGTGCTCTGCAGCACAACATAGGACTTTGAAGGGAGATAGGGTATGCGAGAGAGAGAGAGCGAGAGAGAGAAAGAGAGAGATGAAGAGTTTACTGTTCATTTTTGATTGTTTACTTCACTTCGGTAAATTATCTATTTCACTTGCTTTGGAAATGTAAAACATATGTATCCCATGACAATAAAGCCCTGAATTGAATTGGAGAGAGAGAGAGAGAGAGAGAAAGGACTGTGCCAGTCACTATTATAAAGAGTAAGTGGGACAGGCCTAGATAGATAGACTTCAGCCAGTTTAGTAAGAGGCAGTAACAGAGAGGCAGTAACAGTCACTTAGAGTTTCTCAACCTCTGAGTGCTCCAATGGTTGCATAATTTTGATCCAGTCCAGCACCAATGCACATGATTCAATTAATCAAAGGCTTGAAGATTAGTTGAGTAGTATAGCCTACACTAGCAGTCAATGTGTGGTGTTCAATGTAGGCCTAAATTCCATGAGATTTTGAAAATAATATGCAGGACTTGACATTAACCTGTTTATCCACTTGTCCTTCAGACAAGGAGGTGACTGAAAATGTTTTTGTGTTGTTTGATGCAAAAAAAACACTTTACAAAATAAAATGCATTATTATTCGCATACCATTATTGCAGAGAATCTGACAAATTATGCAAACCTCTGCCTATTGGCTACTTAGCTTATTCAAGCCTGTCTTAAAATACAACACTGCCCCTTTAAGACAAAAAAAGCTCTTTACTTGACTTACTTTTCAAATTTGTCTAGGAAGCAATCACTCCCCTATTGCTGACTACAAATGATCTATAACTGGGATAATAACTCACTAACTAGCAAAGGATATGAACAAAATGTGCACGCATCTATTCAAGACCACAGCTGTAAACACAGTCCAGTTCAAAGTAAATGGCACAGATCCATATCTGGCAATGGTCTATTTGCATATAAGCCTACTGCAGCTCTGATTGGTTTTGCAGCACAGGTCTGCGTAGAGTAGGGGTTGAGTTATGCACAATAGAATCTTAGTCCGATGCGTTCTGCCCACAACAAAATCTCTTGCATAGTATGATTTGTTTTGGTACGTTGCATTGAAATGTGCTAATATTGCGTTGATTCGATCACATTTGCCACAGTAAAGGGAAACATTGTTAGTGTTAACTAACAGGGAAAACTCTAGAAAGTTGAGGGAAGTTCAATCTCGTGACTCTCTCAGTGGTCTGATAGTTCTTCTGTGCTCTGTGCAGAGTTGCTTGGCAGTCTCAGGCTACTGCGCGCCCATTGGAAGCAACTGCCTGCTATGTACCCAGAACAGGGACACACCGTCTGTTCCTTTTGACACTGGATTTGTGGAAACACAGGCACATTAAGCCTTCCGACTGTCTGCAAACACAGACTAGAAACGCACAATGCGTTTGGAAAGAGAGACAACACGAGCCAGCAAGGCGCCAGGAACCCAAATCTGGTTAAATCAATATTCCCACCGGACCATTGAGAACCAATCTAAATATTGATTCATCATTTCGGTTGTTGTCTCCTGTTCCAAATATGTACAGGACCGGGCACAGTGTCAATGCAAATCGACTTCCTCATGATCAAATATCAAACGTTGACATGAGGTAATATTGGTCCGGGTATGAGATAATACATGGCTTTAGAGAGACGGTGAAAAAACATCAGTCATGAGTCCTCATTTGATCCATGGAAAGAGTGAACAGCTGAGAGAACAGCTGACGGTCTGTATCTCAAGCCTTTGTCTCAACTGTTGTTCAGTTCCAGTGTTATTTTGTTCTCTCATGTGCTGACTGAGAATAAGTATGCATAAGCATTGTACAGCAAAAGTCACATTTATAAATCAATAAATATGTTAGTCCAAAAGGTGTGAAAATATATAATTGATGGCTGAGCATAAACTGGATTAAAACAGATATCATAGATAGTGGATGTTGATAATATTAGTACCAAGGGTTGAGTAGCTATAGCTTAGCTTGTTAATTAATCATCTGAACTACAGTAACGGGCATTGTACTGGAAGTTAAAACGCAAGCACACAGTCAGGAAAATGAAAGACTGCTTAATCCTGCATTAGACACATTGGGTGTTTTTCAAGTGGCACCCTATTCCCTGTATGGTGCACTACTTTTGACCAGGGCCCATAGGGAATAGGATGCCATTTAGGACCATCAATGTCCTAAAAGGACTCAAAGCAACAAGCCCCAATTGATTTGAACAAATAAGGACATACGGTGCCATTGGGAACATTCAGCCTGCAGGTTGGGCGACAGCTAAGGACAGCTAAAGGACAGCTGAGGGGGTTTCTGGTTATTGGGTTGCAATGACCGTCTTCAAAAACGTTTTAGGCACAATCAATCAATCAGCACCCCGCTCCTCTTCCTCAAAATAGTTTGAAGCAATCAGATTGAATTAGAGAAAGGCATCGGATAGGAGAGCACACTCAAAAGATCGTAGCAATAACAACCTGTTCTTTCAGCATTTTTTTAAGCGAGATCTCAGCAGTGCTCACTATTGAGTTTTATTGACAGTTGACGTTCAGCTCAGCAGTCAAATGTGACTGATGTTTTAGAAAATGCACAGTGGTGGTGGGTGGATAGGGGTGTGTGAGTTTAAAAATATATATTTCACCTTTATTTAACCAGGTAGGTTAGTTGAGAACAAGTTCTCATTTGCAACTGCGACCTGGCCAAGATAAAGCAAAGCAGTTTGACACACACAACAACACAGAGTTGCACATGGAATAAATAAATATACAATCAATAATATAGTAGAAAAATCTATATACAGAATGTGCAAATGAGGTAGGATAAGAGAGTTAAGGCAATAAATAGGCCATGGTGGTGAAGTAATTGTCAGGAGGTCTATGTGTAGCTGGTGTATAGGAGTCAGGTGCAGGACAGCAGATATGAGTAAATAAACGTATTTACTCAACATATAATAAATGCAATACAAAAACAGAGCCCACAAAAACGGACCTTCCTACATAGAAACAATCACTCACAAACAAACATGGGGGAACAGAGGGTTAAATAATGAACAGGTAATTGGGGGATTTAAACCAGGTGTGTAAGACAAAGACAAAACAAATGGAAAATGAAAAGTGGATAGGCGGTGGCTAGAAGGCCGGTGACGTCGACCGCCGAACGTCGCATGAACAAGGAGAGGGACCGACTTCGGCGGAAGTCGTGACAGTAATTACAATATAGTAATTAAACACTGGAATGGTAGAATGTGCAGAAGAGGAATGTGCAAGTGGAGATACTGGGGTGCAAAGGCACAAGATAAATAAATAAATACAGTATGGGGATGAGGTAGATTGGATGGGCTAATTACAGATGAGCTATGTACAGGTGCAGTGATCTGTGAGCTGCTCTGACAGCTGGTGCTTAAAGCTCGTGAGGGAGGTAAGAGTCTCCAGCTTTGTGTGATTTTTGCAGTTTGTTCCAGTCATTGGCAGCAGAGAACTGGAAGGAGAGGCGGCCAAAGGAAGAATTGGCTTTGGGGGTGACCAGTGAGGTATACCTGCTGGAGCGCGTGCTACGGGTGGGTGCTGCTATGGTGATCAGTGACCTGAGATAATGCGGGGCTTTACCTAGCAGAGACTTGTAAATGACCTGGAGCCAGTGGGTTTGGCTACGAGTATGAAGCGAGGGCCAGCCAACGAGAGCCTACAGGTCGCAGTTGTAGGGTCTTTGGCATCATTAAACTGAAGACTGTTATTTTATCAAATCAATTCTCTGTAATTATTATTACATGATTAACCTAATCACGTAAATGTAATTAACTAGGAAGTTGGGTTTCACCAAGGAAAATATTCAGATTACAAAGTTATATTTTTCCTAATATAACTTGCAGATATTTTAATATCTGATTAATTAGTCTTCTAATTAATGAATTACTCTTTACCTCACGTTAATCTCATTCATTGTTGGCACGAACCCAGTCTTCACTATGAATCATCCATACATCAATTGTCTAAATCATTTATTTATTAACTAACTAAATAATCCCAGAAATGCTTAAACAAACAGTAGTACACATGGTTACAAGGAAATGATAGGGGAGGTACCCTAGAGGGATAAACCGATATTATGGCTTGGTGAACAAAAGGGAAGTGGGTGTAGACTGAGAAAGGCGGGAATTACGCAAATGAGTCACTACACACTTGATAATTATATTAATTGAAATGCTAATCGTTTGCACATGAACGATCACTCATTCTGGAATAATTGCAATCAATATATATATATTTACGCTCAGTGTGTCGTCGTGATCTCTGTTGGAATCGTCCATCTTTCTGTTGGAAAGTTTGTCCGCCCTCTCTCTCTCTTCCGTGGTTAGATGTTACATTCAGAAATGTTCTTATAGAATAGATGTTTCGGTGGTTGTCGGTCCTCGCATTCACGGGTACATAATTTCTAGCTGCAGACTAGTAATTAGTATCGAATAGTAGCTCTTATTCTGTCGGATCGATAGTCTCAGAGTTTAACCACGTGGTATGGTTAAAAGATTCAGCAACCATTACAATCTTAGCTCCGTCGATGGTCGAAGTACGCATGGCCTCTACTCAAACCTTATAGCTCCCTCTGTGATCGAGGTACTGGTCTGCTAGGAAATTCCCAATGTGGGGGATATATCCAGAACAGTATGAAAGGGTTGTCACATGACGCCAGATCAATGTCTGTGCTCATGGGGTGGGCCTATGACTTAGTTAAACTCCAAAGGGAATTGGAGTTTCCTTCATTAACTTCTTTGGGACGGGGGGCAGTATTGAGTAGCTTGGATAATAAGGTGCCCAGAGTAAACTGCCTGCTACTCAGGCCCAAAAGCTAGAATATGCATATACTTAGTAGATTTGGATAGAAAACACTCTGAAGTTTCTAAACTGTTTGAATGATGTCTGTGAGTATAACAGAACTCAAATGGCAGGCAAAAACCTGAGAAAAAAAATCCAAACAGGAAGTGGGAAATCGAAGTTTTGTAGTTTTTCAAGTCATTGCCTATCGAATATACAGTGTCTATGGGGTCCTATTGCACTTCCTAAGCTTTCCACTAGATGTCAACAGTCTTTAGAACCTTGTTTGAGACTTCTACTGTGAAGGGGGAGAGAATGAGAGCTGTTTCAACCAGGTGTCTGGGAGAGTGCAATGAGCTCAGTCTTGCGCGAGCCCGTGAGAGTTAGCTGCATTCCATTGCATTTCTAAAGACAAAGGAATTGTCCGGTTGAAACATTATTGAAGATTTATGATAAAATCTGAAAGATTGATTCTATACATCGTTTGACATGTTTCTACAAACTGTAATACAACTTTCTGAACTTCTGCCTGGAGTTGCCCGCGCCTCGTGAGTTTGGATTTGTGAACTAAACGCGCGAACAAAAAGGAGGTATTTGGACATAAATTATGGACTTTATCAAACAAAATAAACATTTATTGTGGAACTGGGATTCCTGGGAGTGCATTCTGATGAAGATCATCAAAGGCAAGTGAATATTTATAATGCTATTTCTGACTTTTGTGACACCTCTCCTTCTTTGGAAAATGGCTGTATGTTTTTCTGTGGCTAGGTGCTGACCTAATATAATTGCAAGGTGTGCTTTTGCCATAAAACCTTTTTGAAATCTGACACAGCGGTTGCATTAAAGAGAAGTTTATCTATATTACCATGCATAACACTTGTATCTTTTATCGATGTTTATTATGAGTATTTCTGTAATTTGATGTTTCTCTCTGCACTTTCACCGGATGTTTGTTGAGACAATGCATTTCTGACCATAACACACCAATTTCAAATTAGGTTTTTGGACATAAAGATTAACTTTATCAAACAAACATACATTCATTGTGTAACATGAAGTCCTGTGAGTGCCATCTGATGAAGATCATCAAAGGTTAGTGATTAATTTAATCACTATTTCTGACTTTTGTAAGGGCTCTCCTTGGCTGGAAAATGGCTTTATGGTTTTCTGTGACTAGGTGCTGACCTAACATAATCGTTTGGTGTGCTTTCGCCGTAAAGCCTATTTGAAATCTTTAAAATGTTGTAAAGTACTTGTATTTTACACATATCCCAGAAAGGTTAAACAGTTTAAAATCACATTACATAATTTCACAAATAGTTTCATCTTTACTCATTCATTTTATACAACAATTAGATGCAAGCCTCACAACTGAGACTCTTGTATAAACAGAGTTATGGTAATGTGGCTGTATTGTCTCTCATGAGTTTCACAAACATTAAACTAAATGGACCAGTCATAGCTAGATTTTCCACTGACCGTGTACACATTCTCGAAAACATGGACATTGTTCAGTTCTCAAGTTCTATGATGTGGAAGAGGTTCCTTTGTTCTCCTGTGAAACTCTCTCT
This sequence comes from Oncorhynchus tshawytscha, assembly GCF_018296145.1. Taxonomy (NCBI): domain Eukaryota; kingdom Metazoa; phylum Chordata; class Actinopteri; order Salmoniformes; family Salmonidae; genus Oncorhynchus; species Oncorhynchus tshawytscha. The sequence continues at coordinate 9,002,497 of NC_056460.1, read as the reverse complement.
CTGTATACTGCATGGCCATGAGGAGAGAGACTCGTCTAGGAATTTATGACCTGCGATAACAGAGCCGGGGTGTAGGAGGAAGAGAGAGGTGGTGAGAGGGAGAGAGAGAGGGGGATGGTATTCACTGTACCCAAAGAGGGCCACGTCCTGACACAGTGGTGGGTAGTATATGGGGCTTTGGTGACAAAATGGATGGCACTGTGATAGACTGCATCCAATTTGTTGAGTAGAGTGTTGGAGGCTATTTTTAAATGACATCGCCGAAGTTGATGATTGGTAGGATGGTCAGTTTTACGAGGGTATGTTTGGCAGCATGAGGGAAGGATGCTTTGTTGCAAAATAGGAAGCCGATTCTAGATTTCATTTTGAATTGGAGGTGTTTAATGTGAAGAAGAGTTTACAGTCTAACCAGACACCTAGGTACATATTCTAAGACAGAACCGTCCAGAGTAGTGATGCTGGATGGGCATGCAGGTGCGGGCAGCGATTTGTTGAAGAGCATGCATTTAGTTTTTCTTGCATGTAAGAGCAGTTGGAGGCCACGGAAGGAGAGTTGTATGGCATTGAAGCTCATCTGGAAGTGAGTTGATTAACACAGTGTCCAAAGAAGGGCCAGAGGTACAGGTATACTGAATGGTGTCGTCTGCGTGGAGGTGGATTAAATAATCACCAGCAGCAAGAGCGACATCATTGATGTATACAGAGAAGAGAGTCGGCCCGAGAATTTAACCCTGTGGCACCCCCATAGACACTGCCAGAGGTCTGGACAACAGGCCCTCCGATTAGACATACTGAACTCTGACAGAGTCGAAAGCCTTAGCCAGGTCGATGAATATGGCTGAACAATAATGTCTCTTATCAATGGTGGTTATGATATCGTTTAGGACCTTGAGCGTGGCTGAGGTGCACCCATGACCAGCTCTGAAACCAGCGGAGAAGGTACAGTGGGATTCGAAATGGTTGGTAATCTGTTTGTTAACTTGGCTTTCGAAGACCTTAGAAAGGCAGGGTAGAATAGAGAGTGTCTCCCCCTATGAAGAGGGGAATGACTGCGGCAGCTTTCCAGTCTATCGGAATCTCAGACGATACGAAAGAGAGGTTGAACAGGCTAGTAAAAGGGGTGCAATAATTTCGGCAGATCATTTTTAGAAAGAGAGGGTCCAGATTGTCTAGCCCGGCTGATTTGTAGGGGTCCAGATTTTGCAGCTCTTTCAGAACATCAGCTATCTGGATTTGGGTGAAGGAGAAGTGGGGGTGGTTGTGTACATGTAACAGGGTGCATTCCGTTCTGCCCGAGCAGGAATCGAACACGCAACAACTCAAAGCCAATTGCTTAGCCAGGAGAGCAAGATACTTGTCCATTACTTTGTGAGTGACAGTTGGCTTTAGAGCACAGGGAAGGTGGCTTTAGATCACGTGAACATATGCACTACCAGCTCTTACTTACCTACCACACCACTCATGACTCGTTCTTTCTACGTGAGAGTCATGAACATAATTTATGACGTATGTTTACTAACTCAGAGGTCAACAGTGTTCAACCACAGGAGGTTGGTGGCACTTTAATTGGGGAGGATGGGCTCGTGGTAATGGCTGGAGCGGAATTAGTGGAATGGTATCAAATACATCAAACAAAAATTAAATAAATAAAAACACATGGTTTCAGCCTCCTGAGTGGCGCAGTGATCTAAGGCACTGCATCGCAGAGCTAGTTGTGCCACTAGAGATTCTGGGTTCGAGTCCATGCTCAGTCTCCTGGCCGTGAACTGGGAGACCTATGGGGCGGCGCACAATTAGCCCAGCGTCATCCGGGTCAGGGGAGGGTTTGGCCGGCACGGATGTCTTTGTCCCATCGCTTACTAGTGACTCCTGTGGCAGGCCGGGCACAGTGCACACTGACACGGTGGCCAGGTGTACGGTGTTTCCTCTGATACATTGGTGCGGCTGGCTTCCGGGTTAAGTGGGCATTGTGTCAAGAAGCAGTGCGGCTTGGTTGGGTTGTGTTTCGGAGGATGCATGGCTCTTGTCCTTCGCTTCTCCCAAGTACGTACGTGAGATGCAGCAATGAGACAATACTATAACTACCAATTGGATACCATGAAATTAGGGAGAAAAAGGGTTTAACAAAAATACATGGTTTCCATGTGTTTGATGCCATTTGTTCTGTTCCAAGCAATTTCATGAGCCATCCTCCCCTCAGCAGCCTCCACTGTGGTCAACCCACACATGCTGATGGCCTTTCACCCTGGAGGAGGGATGGTATGGGGTGGATGATTGGTATGGACCTGCTTCCATACACTAAATCTCCCTTGCATGGCATTGGGGACAGGTGGTAGAAGGGGAACAGGTGCAGCTACTGTAGATGGGCATGGTAGAGTGGTGGCAGAGGCTTTTGTCTGTCTCCTGGGCCGATGACAAATGTGCAGTGTTTTTGCACAAGGGAAGGGCAGGACAGACACACTCTGAACCTCAACCCAGACTCACCCCTGACTTAAACATAGATTAGTCCCACAGGGATTACAAAAAAGCAGCACTATTACAACTGCTAAAAAGTGTAGACGCCATTAAGACGCCATTAGGCAACGATAGCATGAATGTGGATGGAAGGAGATGCACAATTAGCTTCAGGTACTGTGTCTCGGCCCAAACTTGGCATTGTAACCTTGGCATTGTAACCTTCTCTTAATGAAGGTTAGTCCCAATGAAGCTCAGTTGGTAGAGCATGGCGCTTGCAATGCCAGGGTTGTGGGTTCGATTCCCATGGGGGACCGGTATGAAAATAATAATGAAAATGTATCTGCTCAATACTGTAAGTTGGTCTGGTTAAGAACGTCTGCTAAATGACTCAAATGTAAATGAACTGTCAACTGGCTGGAGGTAGAAGTTGCCCCTAACCACAAAAACCCTCTAATAGAGATCACTGCTCTCACTGCAGCACAACAACCAGGCAATTACATGCAATTCTGGTAATAACACGGTGTGATGGCACAGCACGAGCAGCAAATGTACAGAACAAATAAATGATCATCATTTGCAAACCCAGGCTCCTTTCAAAGGTCAAGTAAGGGAGGAGGACATATGAAAGTGAAGCACAAGGGTTATTCCCTAGTCCATTTTCAGAGTGGTGCCCCGGTCAGCTTTGCTCTGTACATAGAAACAGTGTTGTTTACCCTGGCTCTGCTCTCTGTTCAATCATCATTTGAGCTAATGAAGGGGATGTACTCCAGGTTGACACAACCTCTCTCTCTCTCTCTCTCTCTCTCTGGCCAGATGGGTTTGTGTTTCACTCTGCCAATTCACTTGCCCGTTTAAGGAGCTGGCTTGGTGCTTCTGGCATCGCCATGGAGACTGGCGAGAGAGGTGAGATGAAAGGATAAAGGAGGGAGAGTGTGCCAAATGTTGTGTAAAAGCCTGTATCAAAACACACATGGACTTAGACACTATGAGCACAACCAAGACAGTGATGTGAACACTGAATTTTCATTGCTTTCAAAACAAATCAAATGTTATTTGTTACATGCGCCGAATACAATAGTGAAATGCTTACTTACAAGCCCTTAACCAACAATGCAGTTAAGAAAAAAAGTGATAAGAAAGTATTTACTAAAATAAACTGAAGTAAAAAATAAACACACTACCCTCTGTTGTGCCTTGCGGTTGGAGGCCGAGCAGTTGCCATACCAGGCGGGGATGCAACCAGTCAAGATGCTCTCGAAGAAAGGAGTAACCAGATTTCCAGGTCAAAAAAGGCATTGTTCTTGCACTACAATTATGTTTGAATAACTGTGCAATGTTTTAGTTTTACCCCAAGACAACTGTCTAATTGGCTGTATTTCTAAACAAAACATTATTCAAGGACCTCCTGAGTGGCACAGCGGTCTAAGGCACTGCTTCGCAGAGCTTGCGCCGTCACTACAGATCCCGGGCTTTGTCGCAGCCAGCCACGACTGGGAAACCCATGAGGTGGGACACAATTGGCCCAGCGTCGTCCAGGTTAGGGGAGGGTTTGGGCGGACGGGATATCCTTGTCCCATCGGGCACTAGCGACTCCTGTGGAGGTCCAGGAGCATGCATGCTGCCACGGTCGTCAGTTGTACAGTGTTTCCTCCGACACATTGGTGCGTCTGGTTTCCGGGTTAAGCGAGCAGTGTGTCAAGAAGCAGTGATGCTTGGCAGGGTTGTGTTTCAGAGGATGCATTGGATACCACGAAAAAGGGGGAAAAAGTAATAATATATACTCTAGCATACAGTTGGGAATAACAATCCTGCACTTTCAAGTCTGAAACACAACTTCAATCCCATGAACAATTTATTGGATGTATGCCGTGGTGTGCTTTCCAATGACTGTGTAGCTACAAAATAGCTGAAATCAGCTATTTCTGAGGCCACAGTTAAAATATCCTCTGGTCAAGGACAGACAGAGAGCTATTCAAAGTCAACCGACATTCAGTTTGAAATTTCACCAGTATCCTTGAGCATCCACCACCTGCACATCCACGACCCTCAGTTCAAAAACCACTGTAACTCAAAAGACAGTTTTGAGTCTACAGCGGAGGATTTAAATGGGATTTCGCTTTGAAGGTGTCTACTATTTGTCTCAAATCATCCCTGACCTGTCAGGTATGAGTTATATGATATTATAAACTGGGTGAGCCCTGAATGCTGATTGGCTGACAGCCGTGGTATATCAGACTGTATACCACGGGTATGACAAAACATGTATTTTTATAGCTCTAATTGCATTGGTAACCAGTTTATAATATCAATAAGGCACCTCGGAGGTTTGTGGTATATGGCCAATATACCACGGCTAAGGGCTGTATCCAAGCAACCGCTTTGCGTCGTGAATAAAAACAGCCCTTAGCCGTGGTATATTGGTCAAATACCACACCCCCTCTTGCCTTATTGCTTAAATATAAACTATCATTACCAAAAGTACGTGGACACCTGCTTGTCGAACATCTCATTCCAAAATCATGGGCATTAATATGGAATTGGTCCCCCCTTTGCTGCTATAACAGCCTCCACTCTTCTGGGAAAGCTTTCCACTGGAACATTGCTGCAGGGACTTGCTTCCATTCAGCCGCAAGAGCATTAGTGAGGTTGGGCACTGATGTTGTGCGATTAGGCCCGCCTCGAAGTTAGCATTCCAATTCATCCCAAAGGTGTTCGATGTGGTTGAGGTCAGGGCCCTCTGCAGGCCAGTCAAGTTCTTCTACACCAATCTCGACAAACCATTTCTGTATGGACCTTGCTTTGTGCACAGGGGCATTGTCATGTTGAAACAGGAAAGGGCCACCCCCAAACTGTTGCCACAAAGTTGAAAGCACAGAATCCTCTCGAATGTCATTGTGTGCTGTAGCATTAAGATTTCCCTTCACTGAAACTAAGGGGCCTGAACCATGAAAAACCCCTGACCATTATTTCTCCTCCACCAAACTTTACAGTTCACATTATACATTGGGGCAGGTAGCGTTCTCCTGGAATCCGCCAAACCCAGATTTGGGGCGTCGGACTGTCAGATGGTAGAGCGTGATTCATCACTCCAGGGAACGCATTTCCACTGCTCCAGAGTCCAATGGAGGCGAGCTTTACATCACTCCAGCCGACCCTTCGCATTGCGTATAGTGATCTTAGGTTTGTGTGCAGCTGCTCGGCCATAGAAACCCATTTAATGAATCGCTTGTGCTGACATTGCTTCCAGAGGCAGTTTGGAACTCGGTAGTATCATGACACAAGGCGAGAACAAGATGCAGACACAGGAGGCAGATGGTTGGAGTCTTACAGTGTTTATTCATCCAAAAGGAGTATGCAAGAGAATGGTCGTGTACAGGCAAAAGGTCAAAACCAGATCAGAGTCCAGCAGGTACAGAGTGGCAGTAAGGCTCGTGGTCAAGGCAGGCAGAATGGTCAGGCAGGTGGGTACGGAGTCCAGAAACAGGCAAGGGTCAAAACCCGGGAGGACCAGAAAAAGGAGAATAACAAAAAGCACAAGAACGGGAAAAACGCTGGTTGACTTGGAAAAACATACAAGACGAACTGGCACAGAGAGACAGGAAACACAGGGATAAATACACTGTTGCAACAGAGGACAGATGATTTTTACCTGCTTCAGGACTCGCCGGTCCCATTCTGTGACCTACCACTTCGGGGCTGAGCCATTTTTCTCCAAGATGTTTCCACTTCACAATAACAGCACTTACAGTTGACCGGGGCAGCTCTAGCAGGGCAAACATTTGACGAACTAACTTGTGTCGTGGAAATTTCCTCTATTTACCAAATCATGAGCGCAAACCACAACACAAGCCAGAGTTAGTTATCAGAGTCCATCTTTAATTATATGAGCTCTATCACAACCCTGTGACTCTCAGGCAATTCAGTGTCTATCAATGAATTCTCTGAGAGCCCCCCTACATTGCAACTGAGATCCTTTAATAGCAAAGAGCACACATAGTCAGACAGCATAGACATAATAAATCGTTCAGCTTTGTCTCCTTACTCAAACCCCAGAACCATAAACCAATCCTCCATATCAACAGGCATATATCAAATTGTCATTTAGATACAACCAATTCTAAATACAACCAATCCTGGACAAGCTCACGGAGAGCATAGAATGATTACAGACACTGCCATCCTCCTTTCCCTGATGGGAAAAGTAGGGAGTGACTGGCACACAGACACAGTGGAGCAAAAGATATGTTTACACATGATGACACATTGACCTCTCTCCTCTCTGCGGCCCAAGCAACTTAGTCTTGACATAGAACAGATACTGCAACCCTGCCACAGTATTATACAAAAATAACATTCTTGATGAGAAGTAACTTACAAACATATGATGAATATAAAACATCTTACTTATGTTACCCACCAATTCTGATTATTCCCCAACACTTGTTGGAAAGACGGTGCCACGTTGAAAGTCCCTGAGCTCTTCCGTAAAGTCATTCTACTGCCAATGTATGTCTATGGAGATCGCATGGAGGCTGAGCCATTGTGTGCTCGGTTTTATACACCTTTCAGCAATGGTTGTGGCTGAAATAGCCGAATCCACTCATTTGAAGGGGTGTCCACATACTTTTGTACATATAATGTAAATCATTTTACATTTAAATGTGTCTTGCATATGCGGCTGAGAATTATAATTTATCAAATCAATTGTCGTCGCCCAGTGACACCTGCTTTTGTCATAGTGACTTGTTTTATATTCTCTCTCATGCAGAGGGTTGGTGTGTGTGCCCACGCACGCTCACGTTCATGTGTTACGTGAAGTGTGCGCCTTCTGTGTGTGTGTGTTGTATTGATAAGGGGCTGTCCTTGCAGGGCAGGACAATGCAAGGCAGCCACCGTTTGTCTGTATTGGCAGCAGCTGCAAGGACAAAGCTGACCATCTTAGCTACTGTAATCATGTGGAGCAGTACAATATATTTGAATTACTATCGAAGGAGGTTGGGGGGGGGGGAATTACAGACAAACACACACACACACACACACGAAGGGAAATTATCTTCTACTTTATCTTCTAAATTATCTTCTAAATTATCTTCTTCTACTTCTGAGCACAAAATCTCTGTCTTATGAAACACCTCTCTATAATTGGACATATGAATCTCACGCTCATCTCTGTCGTTACTGCATGAGAGATGTGGCAGTCTTACGGTAATTCACCACTCACCTGTCTAATTATAGAGTCTTGTTATATACTCAGCTGTGGACTTTGACAGTGGTGGAAAAAGTACCTAATTGTCATACTCAAGTAAATGTAAAGATACCTTAATAGAAAATGACTCAAGTAAAAGTGATAGTCACCCAGTAAAATACAACTTTAATAAAACTGTAAAAGTATTTGGTTTTAAATATACTTTTGTATCAAAAGTAAATGTAATTGCTAAAATACACTTAAGAATTAAATGTAAAAATTCCCTATATTAAGCAAACCAGATGGCCCCATTTGATTTATTTCTTATTTATTGATAACCAGGGGCACACTCCAACACTGAGACATAATTTACAAAAGAAGCATTTGTGTTTAGTGAGTCCGCCAGATCAGAGGCACTAGGGATGACCAGGGATGTTCTCTTGATAAGTGCATGAATTTCACAATTTTCTTGTCCTGCTAGCCATTCAAAATGTAACGAGTACTTTTGAGTGTCAGGGAAAATGTGTGACGTAAAAAGTACATCATATTCTTTATGAATGTAGTGAAGTAAAAGTAGAAGTTGTCAAAAAATTGAAATAGTAAAGTAAAGGACAGAGACGAACGAAAACTACTTAAGTAGTACTACACCGCTTGATGTGTGTGTGTGGAAGATGGAGGATATCCCTCCCACTCCTCTGGTCCTTGGATCAAAGCCTGTTGAACTTGGAGTGGGCCAAAGTCGTGAGAACCTCAAGTAGGGCACAAGGGCCCTCTCCAGAGAGATAAACAGAAAGTAAGGCACTACGAGGAAGGTAGGGCACACGAGGGCCCACTACAGAGGGGAAGACAGAAAGTAAGGCACTACGAGGAAGGTAGGGCACACGAGGGCCCACTACAGAGGGAAAGACAGAAAGTAAGGCACTACGAGGAAGGTAGGGCACACGAGGGCCCACTACAGAGGGAAAGACAGAAAGTAAGGCCCACTACAGAGGGAAAGACAGAAAGTAAGGCACTACGAGGAAGGTAGGGCACACGGGGGGCCCACTACAGAGGGAAAGACAGAAAGACAGAGGAAGGTAAGGCACTACAGAGGGAAAGAAGGTAGGGCACACGAGGAAGGTAGGGCACACGAGGGCCCACTACAGAGGGAAAGACAGAAAGTAAGGCACTACGAGGAAGGTAGGGCACACGAGGGCCCACTACAGAGGGAAAGACAGAAAGTACGGCACTACGAGGAAGGTAGGGCACACGGGGGCCCACTACGGAGGGAAAGACAGAAAGTAAGGCACTACGAGGAAGGTAGGGCACACGAGGGCCCACTACAAATGGAAAGACAGAAACGGGCCAAAGACATCCACCTATTAACCATGGATATGCTGCTGTCCTTCCCTCCCTTTATTTCTCTCTCCCTCTCTCTTTTACTCCTGTGCTCATGCAATAAACCGTAATGCTTGGGTAGCAATTAGATATATTTTATCGAACAGATTTAACAGATTTAATTAGAAATTATATGGTAGAATGGTAATTACATAGTGATAACCTATTAATTACGTGATGGTTTATTTAAGATTCACTAAAACAGAAGAAAAAAATGTAAATGTTAAGATTTAATGCATGGCCTCTTACGACTAATAGTCAATAGGCCTATACATCATCAGGTCCCGAAGTGCATCTTATGAAGGCTTCATGAAGCATTTATGTAGGCTTCATAAGCACTACAAAATGGGTCACAAATGATCTAGAACTGTTTTCCATGCTCTATAAAAGATTAATACATGTGAACAAATAAATGGATGGTTATGTCACACAGTTGAGCCGCATTGTGAATCTTTATAGAGCGTGATATACGGTTGCGGATTATTGTTGTGCTTATGGACGTCTATATGAAGGCATCATAAGACACCCTTCAAATAAAGTGGGTGTCCCTGCTTTGTTTGTCATATAGTCACTACATGGTCTAGGAACACCCGCAATAACATCTGCTAAATATGTCTATGTGACCAATACAATTGGATTTGATTTGATTTGACACACCATGCATTATTATTTTGAGTTAGAAGCTCTGTTATCATTCATATCCAGTCTTAATGCTAACCTGTATTGAGTGAAGGACAGTTCTGTGGTTCTCTGTTTGACATGCAAATGTGGAGGCTCTCTGTGGACCTGTGTAGAACAGTGAATCGATGTGGCAATTAGTTTGTGTTGTAATACTCTTGAAAAGCCATGGAAACCAGTCCCTGCACAGTCACTGCACAGTAGAGCTCAATATCCGTGTCAGAGATTGGGGAGAAGGAGAGAGAGAAAGAGGGGGATATACAAATCAAATCAAAAGTTAATTGGTTTACGTACACAGTTTAGCAGATGTTATAGCGGGTGCTGTGAAATGCTTATGTTACTTGCTCCTAACAATGCAGTAAAATGTCAGTCCAGTACACAAATAATCATAAATTATTGCAAAAAAAGTAGACAAAAATTACACATAGGAGAGGAGGAGTGAAGGGAATGTGATGATGAATTTTTGAGCTGACATGGGTTTCTCGCTAATGTCTTTCTGAGATAAGACATTCCAGGGTTATCAAAGCCCCAGGGGGGGGGGGATGAGGTTTAGGAGGGAGATGTATTCATATGTGAGTGACATGCACACGGATGCTCTCCTGTTGATCAGAGCTAGGGCCGCGACTGAAATGGCTTCCTATTGCCACTTTGGAAACACCCCTGGCCTTTTGATGGTAGTAAGGGATCAAGAGGTGCTTTTACAGTTTTTCTCAGTCGCTTTGGTGCATTTCTTTGATCAAAAGTGCAATTGTTGATACTACTTGTACAAATTCCAAATCATCTAGTCACTTGTGCACATCATTAGAGCAATTTCTTATTCCTTTGAACAAATTGCAATTGATAATGTACAAGTGTCAGCTTTTTTACACATTATCAAGTCATGTTGATCAAAATATAGCAGATGGTTCTCTGTTGAATAGTCTTACCCCTCAAAACATCTAGGCATTAGTTCCTTGCATAAGCCATTACATGCAAATTGTTGAACTATTTGTCATAAACTGTCAAGCATAGTTTTCTATTACATTTCTATTAGACCTTTTGTACAAAAACGTGAATTGATGAATCGTGCAGGTGAAATTGACCCTCACTCATGAAGGAATGTAAAGTGTTAGTTCAACCAACAATCAACCAGTTGTCTAAATTGCTCAAAGGTGCATCTCATGAAGAATAAATTAGCAAGCATATATAGACAGACCACAACACAGAGTTGCAATTTTCCAATAATGTATGGGCCAGGAAACGAACAGGGTCAACAGCCAAGAGGAGGAAGAAGAGGAGCAAGGATGAGTGGTGGAAGGCAAAACAGAGGAAGAGGCAGAAGAGGACATAGGCGCATATCTGATGACATAAGGGCCACTATTGTAGACCATGTTGTGAATCATGGCCTTACAATGTCTGAGGCTGGTTGAAGGGTGCAGCCGAATATTGGGAGATCAACCGTGTCCTCAATAGTTCAAACGTTTCGAAGAGAGAACAGGTATGTCCACCAATGTACAGTGCACTGTTACTGTATATAAGCAGTATACTGTATACTTCCTACAATGCTTCATATTACAGTAGTCCACTTGTATTTCACAGCATACAGAAATATACTCTATACAGGTACATACTGCACCTTACATGCACCCACCTGTATGTTTTACAGTAAAATGTGTGTTCGCATAGTTTTTGTCTATGTGAAAGTGTGCGATGCATCACTGCATTAATCCCCACATAGGACTGCAAGATTACCTCAAACCGGTGGCAGAGGACACCTTTTCACACCTCAACAGGAGGAGGCTATTTGCACCATGGTCCGAGCAAACAATGCCACGAGGCTCAGGGAAATACAAAGGACCATTATAGAAGACAACGATGTCTTTGAAAACATCCATACGGTTAGCATCTCAACCATCGACAGGGTGCTGCATAGAAACTAGATGAGTATGAAACAGCTGTACCGTGTACCATTCCAAAGGAATGAGGACAGAGTTAAGGAGCGACGGTACCAGTATGTACAGGTAAAACATATATCTATGTAACTACTTTACAGCAACATTTTATAGTGGTACATAGTACCGTAAGCATAAACTGCACACATTTCCATTGCTGTGGAAGGAACATGCAATATATGTACATTTTATGTCACTCTTCTTTACCAAAATAAATTCAACTGTGTGTTCTGGGATATAGCGTATAATGGAGTTGGAATCAAGTGAACCCTCTCACAACTTTGTATACATGGATGAGGCTGGCTTCAACCTGACTAAATGCAGAAGGCGGGGTCGGAATATCATCGGTCACAGAGCTACTGTGGATTTGCCAGGCCAACGGGGAGGAAATATCACCATGTGTGCTGCTATTTCGGAGCATGGTGTCCTAACCCATATCCCCTTTATAGGGCCATACAACACCCAGCATCTACTCAACTTTTTAGAGACTCTCTACAGGGCTCTCATCCCTGATGATGAGAGGGGTCTGTTTAGAGGATTTGCCAAAGTATGAGGTCATTTGTGATAATGTGAGTTTCCATCGATCAAAAATCATAAGGCAATGGTTTGTGACCCACCCGAGGATGCTCATAGAATTCCTCCCACCTTATTCACCATTCCTTAACCTAATTGAGGAGTTATTTTCAGCATGGAGGTGGAAGGTTTACGATCGTCAGCCACACACACAGATGACCCTGCTGGCTGCAATGGATGCAGCATGTGAGGACATCACAGTAGACGCCTGCAGAGTATGAATAAGGCATTCCAAAAGATTCTTTCCACGTTGCATTGTAAGGGAAAATATCCGGTGTGATGTGGATGAGAGTATGTGGGCCGACAGACAGGAACGTCTGGATGTGTAGAGACAACACAACAGTGCTGCGGGCAAAGTTGTGCCTTAAGGGTGGTTTCCTGTGTTTCTTTCTAATTTAGTTTTTTCCTTTGTGCCCCTTGGGTTGTCCAGTCTCTTTCAATCAATAACCCACATACAGTAATATGTAAATAGTACTGTTGAAATTGATATATGCCATAGAAGTGCAGCCTTGTGCATTTTCAATACAGTAACTGTCATCCAAACTGTAGCCTAAGTTTACATCAGGTAATACTGTCAAAGTGCACAGTTATATTTACAACATGCCTGTCACGCCCTGGTCAAAGTATTTTGTGTTTATCTTTATTTATTTGGTCAGGCCAGGGTGTGGCATGGGTTTTTGTATGTGGTGTGTATATATGGGGGATTGTAGCTAGTGTGGTGTTCTAGTTAAGTCTATGGCTGTCTGAAGTGGTTCTCAATCAGAGGCAGGTGTTTATCGTTGTCTCTGATCGGGAACCATATTTAGGCAGCCATATTCTTTGAGTTTGGTGTGGGTGATTGTCCTTAGTGTCTTTGTTCCTGTCGCTGTGTTAGTTGACACAAGTATAGGCTGTTTCGGTTTTCGTTACGTTTATTGTTTTGTGTGTTACGTTTGTTTGATTAAACATGGATCGCAATCTACACGCCGCATTTTGGTCGGACTCTCCTTCACCACAAGAGAACCGTTACAATGCCTAAACATTTTGACTACCTTGTTTGTGGACAATGACTCAATGACTTATCATTCTGATGACACTGACATGATCATTGGCATGAATATTTACTTTTGAGAGATGTACTAAGGATTTTTAGTGACTGACTAGCTTTAGAAACATATCTATTGTATGTTGCAGTTTGTACAAATTGTTCTGAGAAATACACCTATTATTTTGCACATGTTAGGGATGATGTGAAAAATGCACCAAAGCGACTGAGAAAAACTGTAAGGGGATACGTGATCGAAAGGAGGATGCATTCCTTCAATAAAGAAAAGGGTGATTTATTAATTAATTTAATCTTGTAGAATACCTGACTGGTTTGTCTAATTATTCCATGACGGAGCATGCAGAAATAAAGTCCACTAGAGAAGGGAGATAATACGGTATTTGGTAATTGGTTAACCGAGAACTATATTGCAGTGATTATATCCGCAGGGGTTACCTTTTCCCTATGCAGTGCACTACTTTTGACCAGGGCCCTATGTTAAAGAGAATACTGTGCCATTTGGGACGTAACCCGTGACTCAAGCCCATACATGAAGATAGCCCTGAGTCACAGCAGGCAGCTGAGCTATCACTTCCCCTGGCTCCTTCTGAAGTCTTTACACCACCATGTTCACACCCAGATCACGTTCCCCTGAACCAATTGAAAAGCAATCCACTCACAGGTTTTAGCAGCCTACTCTGTCTCTTTACAAATTAGATCTACATTTTCCACAGACACCCCTACTTCCTCTCCAAAGGATGCCTTCCTAGCGCAAAGGTAAGAAAGGTCATTCCAGAGCCGGCTCACAAGTGGATGTACAGCTATTACTGTTATCTCTCAGATTGATTTCCATCTGTGTATTATGTTCTGTGTATTGGCACATGGGGCCTGATTGCTTCTATTTGCGTAGGGACAAATGGAGGGACATGAGGGATGGGGCCTTCATTGTCGCACGGATCCGCTGTGGCTTTTTGCCAATCATTGAAATGCCATAGTGAAGCTCTTCATCACGTTGTGACAGGTGGAGGGACAGGTGTGATTGGAGAATGAGTGAAGGGCTGATGAAGAGGATTGTAATAACCCACTGTTCCTAGGCCGTCATTGAAAATAAGAATTTGTTCTTAACTGACTTGCCTGGTTAAATAAAGGTTAAAAAAAAGTAAAGGGCTGTAAGAACTTTGAGATGGAGGTGGGTTGGACCGCAATAGAGCAAACAGTTGACTAATTCAATCCTCCGCCAGGCATTTTTCCCTCTTAGGCCTTAACCACATGATGGAGAGAAGTCTCACAAAGCCCTGATCAGAGCCACAGTGGAGAGCAATGTTGGTGAGAGGGAGGAGGGATGGGGGTGTGTTCAACTCAAATCAAATATTATTTCTCATGTGTGCTGAACACGACCTTACAGTGAAATGTTTACTTACAAGCCTTTAACCAACAGTGCCATTTTTAAGTCAGGGACACAATGCAGATAGTCCGGGTAGCCATTTGATTACCTGTTCAGGAGTCTTATGGCTTGGGGGTAAAAGCTGTTGAGAAGCCTTTTGGTCCTAGACTTGGCACTCTGGTACCACTTGCCATGCGGTAGCAGAGAGAACAGTCTATAACTGGGGTGGCTGGGGTCTTTGACAATTTTATGGCCTTCCTCTGACACCGCCTGGTGTAGAGGTCCTGGATGGCAAGCAGCTTAGCCCCAGTGATGTTCTGGGCCGTACTCACTACCCACTACCCTCTGTAGTGACAGTCAGGATGCTCTCGATGTTGCAGCTGTAGAACCTTTTGAGGATCTGAAGACCCATGCCAAATCTTTTCCGTCTCCTGAGAGGGAATAGGTTTTGTTGTGCCCTCTTCACGACTGTCTTGGTGTGTTTGGACCACTCTAGTTTGTTGGTGATGTGGACACCAAGGAACTTGAAACTCTCAACCTGCTCCACCACAGCTCGGTCCTCCTTTTCCTGTAGTCCACAATCATCTCCTTTGTCTTGATACCATTGAGGGACAGGTTGTTGTTCTGGCACCACCCGGCCAGATCTCTGACCTCTTCCATATAGACTGTCTCGTCGTTGTCGGTGATCAGGCCAACCACTGTTGTGTCGTCTGCAAACTTAATGGTGGTGTTGGAGTCATGCCTGGCTATGCAGTCGTGGGTGAACAGGGAGGATAGGAGGGGACTGAACAAACGCCTGGGTCTAGGGTTTCTGAGATAATGGTGTTAATGTGAGCCATTACCAGCCTTTCAAATAACTTTATGGCTACAGATGTGAGTGGATCTGTAGTCATTTAGGCAGGTTGCCTTAGTGTTCTTGGGCACAGGGACTATGGTGATCTGCTTGAAACATTGGTATTGCAGAATTAATCAGGGACATGTTGAAAATGTCAGTGAAGACACATGCCAGTTGGTCAGCACATGCCCAGAGCACAAGTCCTGGTAATCCGTCTGGCCCAGCAGCCTTGTGAATGTTGATCTGTTTAAAGGTCTTACTCACGTCGGCTACGGAGAGTGATCACACAGTCAACCGGAACAGCTGATGCTCTCATGCATGCCTCAGTGTTGCTTGCCTCGAAGCGAGCATAGAAGTGATTTAGCTCGTCTGGTAGGCTTGTGTCACTGGGCAGCTCACGGCTGTGCTTCCCTTTGTAGTCTGTAATAGTTTGCAGGCCCTGCCACATTCGATGAGCGTCAGAGCCGGTGTAGTACGATTCAATCTTAGTCCTGTATTGGCGCTTTGCCTGTTTGATGGTTCATCGGAGGGCATAGCAGGATGTCTTATAAGCTTCCGAGTTAGAGACTTTGAAAGCAGCAGCTCTACCCTTTAGCTCAGTGCGAATGCTGCCTGTAATCCATGGCTTCTGGTTGGGGTACATACGTACTGTCACTGTGGGGACGGCGTCCTCAAAGCACTTATTGATGAAGCCAGTGACTGATGTGGTGTACTCCTCAATGCCATTGGAAGAATCCCAGAACATATTCCTGTCTGTGCAAGCAAAACAGTCCTGTAGTTTAGCATCTGCTTCACCTGACCACTTTTTGTTATAGACCGAGTCACTGGTGCTTTGTGCTTGAATTTTTGCTTGTAAGTAGGAATCAGGAGGAGAGAATTATGGTCAGATTTGCCAAATGGAGGGCGAGGGAGAGCTTTGTACGCGTCTATGTGTGTGGAGTAAAAGTGATCTAGAATTCTCTTCCCCTCTGGTTGCGTATTTAAGATGCTGGTAGAAATTATTTAAGTTTCCCTACATTAAAGTCCCTGGCTGCTAGGAGCGCCGCCTCTGGGTGAGCGGTTTCCTGTTTGCTTATTTCCTTATACAGCTGACTGACTGCCGTCGTAATGCCAGCATCCGTCTGTGGTGGTAAATAAACAGCCACGAAGAAAATAGATGAAAACATAAAATATTACAGTTTTTGATGTCCTGTTGGTAGGATATTTGTGATCGTACCTCGTCTAATTTATTGTACATTGGCAAGTAAGATTGATGGCAAGGGCAGACTTGCAGACTTCCCACTCGCCGGTAGGGGGATCCTTACGAGGCACCCCGCCCTGTGTCCTCTATACATGCGTCTCTGTTTGATCTGGTACCCAGCATGGTGCCTGTTAACCCTCTTCCCCCGCTGTGAGGACACAGCCGCTGGTCGGCCAACCCTGTGGGGAGTGCAGAAAATCGTTCTAGATGTTTAATCTCTTTTTAAGCTTGGTTTAAGGCGTGCTGTTGGTGAACCTTGTTGTCAAAGACGATATGTTTCATAAGAGAAAATGCTGTGTAACTTGAGTCTTATTCCCAATGGTGATCCAAATTCGTCAGTATTTTGCAATCTATCTCACCTCTTTTGGGTTAGATCATTGGTTGCCAGTTGCATCATTTAGAATGCATTTACCTATGTATTTTCTTTCATCTAATTTGCGAAGCCAATGCACATATTTACAGTGCAATTCCATACAGCTGTAGTGTAAACTATGGGAACATTGAAAATGGGTCAAGAAGGAATTAAATTGTACTTCATACAAATCATTCAGATTTTTTTATTCCTTCCTGACAAATTATTCAATGGCACAAAGTCTGCCTCATGTGAAAGCCAGCTGAGTGTTGAGTACTGAGTGTGGGGGCGCATTTAGTCAGCAGCAGGCTTTCATTAGCATGCATTACTCTGGGAATGGGTTGACTAGTCAAGCTGCTTTCTGGGTAAGAGGACACCTCTGCTCCACTTGGCATCCTCTTACCAAGTCTCTTCAGTCAGTGTGCCACCTACACACACGCGTGCGTGAGCACACACACACACAACCTTGGCACACCTCTATGTTCAAGGTGCACAAACTGTGGTTGGACACCATGTCCTTTATGTGATTGAGACCATTCACCTGACTTTCTTTTTGCCATTTTCTGATACCACAGGGTTAATAAAGTGGCCCTGAAGAAGGAGGTGGGAGTCACTAATGACTTTTCAACCTGGCAGGTCCCATTTCTTATCCTAACATATCAACAATAGGATATTTACAGATTATTGGCCTAAAATAATAAGCAGTCATTTTGACAATGTGGATTTTACTATGGCATGTGGCCAGTTGACAGTAATGATGGTGAGACAAGGCATCTGGCTGTGTCTTTTCGTTCAACTCCAAAACTTTCAGTGGGATTGGATAAGGCTCTGGGCTATTGGAGAAGAACAATGAAGGAGGAATGAAGGTAATAGAATAGTGTTCAGAGAAACACAACTGTTGCCTTCTTAACAGCCATTGGACGAGTCACAAATCCAACTTCGTTGGTGACCTGCTGACCTAACAGTGGTTCAACTCGTGGACCAGTCTAAGTCCAGACTAAGACCAGCACAGTACGACCAGAGCGAAAGAGACACAGCAGCATAGATTAGCATACACACACAACCCATATTTTCCATTTGCTGTGCAAGCCTGAGTCACAAGAACTGACGTAGTTCCGAAGCAACAGAGGGTTGTGTGTGTGAGATACCTTGGCCATGAACTACAGTCTGCATGTTCCATACCAGTACATTTGAAAAAAATGATTACTATCCTATGATTGATTGTTGGTAGAATGTCTTTGGATTGAAAAAAACGAGTAATTCACTCCTCAAAGACTGAGTATAGCCAGTGCTCAACTTAGGTTCCAGTACTAATTTTGGGTGCCGGTACTGTTTATATTTAGGTGCAGGAGCTCCACAAAACGCTCAAGGTAATATTCTATGAGGAACAGGAGCTCAAACAGTAGAACATTTGAGGTGCCGGTACTCAGCTCCGGTGAGCTCCTGCCCAAGTCGAGCACTGAGCATAACATTTACACTGGGCATGTGCATGTAGAGGGTAGATGTTTCCAGAGACCTGCATGGGGTTCTTGGTCAAGAACACCAGTTCACAGGCATGTTCCAGTCATTGCCTAGACTGCTCCATCGTTGTCAGCTAATTATTTGCCTCTTCTACCTCCTCTACCTGAACTCTTCATCGTGTTGTCTCTGCCCAACAGGACTATGTCACTAAACCTTGTTCTTCAGGTCCTTTGCTGTTTTCCAGGTTGTCTCTTTTTACATTTAAAATGCTGTTGTTGAACCAGATTTTTTTCCTACAGTTTTGGTGTAAAAGGGTAGGCCTTCCATCATCTTTTAAAGCTGGTTTTCATACCTGAAAGGTGAAGCCATTATGTGACTGGTGCAAAAGGGTTTTTAAAGAACCGGTACATCGATATGACATAACCTTTCATATCTCATGCCATTAACTTCACTAGCAGGAAATACAGACTTAAAGTAAAGCATTGCAATGCAGGTATTCTGTCACTCGACTGACGGTACGGAAGATCAGAGTTGATAGAAGTGGAATGTAACACATCTTGTCTCATTTTGTCTCATCTTCAGAGGTTTCCTACACAGCTGCACTACTAGGACCAGAGTTGCGGAGAGAGCAGTGTCCACACAGACACATTCATACACACAAGCGAAGGTGAGTAAAGAGATAATTTCACAGCCCTTTCTGTGTCCTCACCTGTTTTAACTTGTTTGTCTTTAGGCAAAAAAAACTCATTTGTATACAAAATGCGGAAACACCCTACCGTTTCAATATGTTCCATATCAGCTCAATGTGACGAACTACTCTAAATCTGAATTAATTTACAGTTATTACTACTTTATATACAGTGACTTCAGAAATAATTCACACCCCTTGACTTTTTCCAAATGTTGTTGTGTTACAGACAGAATTTTAAATGGATGTCAAAGTAGAATAATGTTTATAGAATGTTTTACAAATTAATAAAAGCTGAAATGTCTTGAGTCAATAAGCATTCAGCCCCTTTGTTATGGCAAGCCTAAATAAGTTCACAAGTAGAAATGTGCTTAACAAGTCACATAATATGTTACATGGACTCACTCCGTGTGAAATAATAGTGGGTAACCTGATTTTTGAACGACTACCTCATCTCTGTACCCCACACATACATTTAGGTTTTAGACATTTAGTAGAGCGACTGACAATTAGTGCATTCGATAGCTAAGGGAGACAACCACATTACCAGTCATAGTAAGTCATTTTTTCTAGATTTTTTTTCAGATCAGCAATGTCTCCAGATGGGTAGGTGAGTGAGACATGGTCACCATTTCGACTGATACAGGGTGTCTTTGGGTAAATAATATTTACCCCTTTCTCACCTGGGCACACCAGCCATTAGGGAGCCTGGTTCACAACAGCACAGTGTTGTGTTGACCCTCTGTTCTGCTGATCCACTGACCACTGCTCTTTTCACAGCATTAACACAGGGGGCTGCCTTCTATGCAGTGCAGCCGCAGTGTTAATTCCTGGTTAAATGAGGCGGGGAGGGTTGGAGGGCCTGTGTTGTGGCGGTATTGAGAGTGGGTTCACCATTCTCTGCCCATGTACATCGCGTTCTTATTGTTGTGGCTTTTTCAGGCCAGTATTGAGGTCAGGAATCAGGGATGCAGAGAACAAGTTGGAGCAGTTATTGATTTATTTGATTTATTAGGATTAGTTGTCATGTCTGCTTTTAGTGGATTTTTACAGAGAATTTCAGAAGTGGGGCCAACAACCATACACGCACACAAACACACACACACACACACACACACACACGCATTTTTTGACAAAACTTCTTTAATGAATTTTTATGTGCATGCCAATTGTGATCACTTTCCCCCATAAGTACAACAATCTGACTGGTATGATTAATACATTACAGTGTGAAGGACAACATATAATCATGACATCTGTTCACTGAGAAAAACATATATTAATACACTACAATGCCAATGGACTGCAATAGTAACTCTATTCAAATGTCTCCTTTGACCGACTATTCAATTACTTAAGTTCGTTATCAGTAAACGGCCATCTATTGTATGGAAATCCACTTTAACTTGGTGGTTCTGACTGCATAAAGGACTTCTGACAGCCTCGCCAAAATGCATCAAGCATTTGTGGGTCAAGCACCTGTCAGTTTAAAAGCAAACTGACAACGCTGTGCTGAAATACATCAGACTGTATGGTGATGGTAGAGTATAAAAGGGAAGGAGACTGGAGACTGGAGACAGGAGGTTTTATTATCTGTGGTGATGTCAAACTGTGCATGAGCAGCAAACAAAGGAGAATTTCTGAGTTTTCCGAGACCGGCCGGAGGATTGTATTCTTCCTTACAACCAGGTTAGGGAGACAGTTTTCAAGCATTCCCACGACGGGGAGGCCTACTGCAGAAAAAAACATTGTTCTTGCACCTTTCATGAGGTAATCAAAACAGGCTTAGCCAGAAAATTCGAACGGACAATTGTAGCTATGTGGATCCTGTACAGCGTTGCAAAACTCAACTGACTGAAAACACATTTTTGCATAACAGCTACAAATGCAAAGAGGAAGTGTTTTCCACTAAGCTGCGAAAAAAAAACAGAATACTTCCTCCCTCAGCACTCAACTTTCTTTCCCCTTATTGATCAGGATCTTCACTCCTTCACCTCCAACCACATGGGTTACATGTTCAAGTCTGGAGTGATGCCAATGTCTCGTTAATCCAGAGAGCTTTTGATGACACACCTTGCCATAACAATGAGCCTCCCCCACCTCATCTCCTCAAACAGCGTTGTCACATCGATTACGTGTCAAAAATATGATTTTTTAAAAGTATTTTTATACTTTGCCGTTATTTCCTGTTTTACCCATAAACCACTTTATTTTTCTAAGACTGGGAAGCTGTTGTTTAACCAGATTTTGGTCTAAAGAGTAGGCCTTCCCTCATCTTTTAAAGCTGGTTTTCATACCTGAAAGGTGAAGCCATATCATGAATGGTGCAAAAGGGTTTTAAAGAACAGGTACATTGAAAAAGGGGCAAAAGGGTGGGCTGCCTTCTGAGAATTCGTAGGCGATCGAATAAACCACCACTTCACTCAATTCTGCAAACAAACGTGCAATCTTTGGAGAATAAAATCGACGAGCTACGCGGAAGATTAAACTACCCCCGGGACATTACAAACTGTAACATCTTATGCTTCACAGAGTCGTGGCTGAACGATGACACTATCAACATACAGCTGGCTGGTTACACGCTATACTGGCAGGATAGAACAGCGGTGTCTGGTAAGACAAGGGGCGGCGGACTATGTATTTTTGTAAATAACAGCTTGTCAACGATATCTAAGGAAGTCTCTAGCTATTGCTCGCCTGAGGTAGAGTATCTCAAGATAAGCTGTAGACCACACTATCTACCTAGAGAGTTTTCATCTGTATTTTTCGTAGCTGTTTTACATACCACCACAGTCAGAGACTGGCACTAAGACAGCATTGAATGAGCTGTATTTTGCCATAAGCAAACAAGAAAACACTCACCCAGAGGCGGCGCTCCAAGTAGCCGGGGACTTTAATGCAGGGAAACTTAAATCCATTTTACCAAATCAGCATGTCATATGTGCAACCAGAGGGGGAAAAAAACTCTGGACAACCTTTACTCCACATACAGAGATGCATACAAAGCTCTCCCTCGCCCTCCATTTGGAAAATCTGACCATAATTCTATCCTCCTGACAAGCAAATATTCAAGCAGGAAGCCCCAGTGACTAGATCAATTTAAAAAAGTGGTCAGATGAAGCAGATGTTTAGCTACAGGACTGTTTTGCTAGCACAGACTGGAATATGTTCCGGGATTCCTTCGATAGCATTGAAGAGTACACCACATCAGTCATTGGCTTCATCAATAAGTGCATCAAGGATGTCATCCCCACAGTGACAGTACATACAGTGGAGAGAACAAGTATTTGATACACTGCCAATTTTGCAGGTTTTCCTACTTACAAAGCATGTAGAGGTCTGTCATTTTTATCATAGGTACACTTCAAATCAAATCAAATTTTATTTGTCACATACACATGGTTAGCAGATGTTAATGCGAGTGTAGCGAAATGCTTGTGCTTCTAGTTCCGACAATGCAGTAATAACCAACAAGTAATTTAGCGAACAATTCCAAAACTACTACCTTATAGACACAAGTGTAAGGGGATAAAGAATATGTACATAAAGATATATGAATGAGTGATGGTACAGAGCGGCATAGGCAAGATACAGTAGATGGTATTGAGTACAGTATATACATATGAGATGAGTATGTAAACAAAGTGGCATAGTTAAAGTGGCTAGTGATACATGTATTACATAAGGATGCAGTAGATGATATAGAGTACAGTGTATATATGTATACATATGAGATGAATAATGGAGGGTATGTAAACATTATATTAGGTAGCATTGTTTAAAGTGGCTAGTGATATATTTTACATAATTTCCCATCAATTCCCATTATTAAAGTGGCTGGAGTTGAGTCAGTGTGTTGGCAGCAGCCACTCAATGTTAGTGGTGGCTGTTTAACAGTCTGATGGCCTAGAGATAGAAGCTGTTTTTCAGTCTCTCGGTCCCAGCTTTGATGCACCTGTACTGACCTCGCCTTCTGGATGATAACGGGGTGAACAGGCAGTGGCTCGGGTGGTTGTTGTCCTTGATGATCTTTATGGCCTTCCTGTGACATCGGGTGGTGTAGGTGTCCTGGAGGGCAGGTAGTTTGCCCCCGGTGATGCGTTGTGCAGACCTCACTACCCTCTGGAGAGCCTTACGGTTGTGGGCGGAGCAGTTGCCGTACCAGGCGGTGATACAGCCCGACAGGATGCTCTCGATTGTGCATCTGTAGACGTTTGGGAGTGCTTTTGGTAACAAGCCGAATTTCTTCAGCCTCCTGAGGTTGAAGAGGCGCTGCTGCACCTTCTTCACGATGCTGTCTGTGTGGGTGGACCAATTCAGTTTGTCTGTGATGTGTACGCCGAGGAACTTAAAACTTACTACCCTCTCCACTACTGTTCCATCGATGTGGATAGGGGGGTGTTCCCTCTGCTGTTTCCTGAAGTCCACAATCATCTGCTTAGTTTTGTTGACGTTGAGTGTGAGGTTATTTTCCTGACACCACACT
This sequence comes from Oncorhynchus tshawytscha, assembly GCF_018296145.1. Classification (NCBI taxonomy): domain Eukaryota; kingdom Metazoa; phylum Chordata; class Actinopteri; order Salmoniformes; family Salmonidae; genus Oncorhynchus; species Oncorhynchus tshawytscha. Next base: position 8,978,826 of record NC_056460.1, on the reverse strand, counting down.
CCGAGGGCCCTCACCTCCTCCCTGTAGCCCGTCTCGTCGTTGTTGGTAATCAAGCCTACCACTGTTGTGTCGTCCGCAAACTTGATGATTGAGTTGGAGGCATGTGTGGCCACGCAGTCGTGGGTGAACAGGGAGTACAGGAGAGGGCTCAGAACGCACCCTTGTGGGGCCCCAGTGTTGAGGATCAGCGGGGTGGAGATGTTGTTGCCTACCCTCACCACCTGGGGGTGGCCCGTCAGGAAGTCCAGTACCCAGTTGCACAGGGCGGGGTCGAGACCCAGGGTCTCGAGCTTGATGACGAGCTTGGAGGGCACTATGGTGTTACATGCCGAGCTGTAGTCGATGAACAGCATTCTCACATAGGTATTCCTCTTGTCCAGATGGGTTAGGGCAGTGTGCAGTGTGGTTGAGATTGCATCGTCTGTGGACCTATTTGGGCGGTAAGCAAATTGGAGTGGGTCTAGGGTGTCAGGTAGGGTGGAGGTGATATGGTCCTTGACTAGTCTCTCAAAGCACTTCATGATGACGGAAGTGAGTGCTACGGGGCGGTAGTCATTTAGCTCAGTTACCTTAGCTTTCTTGGGAACAGGAACAATGGTGGCCCTCTTGAAGCATGTAGGAACAACAGACTGGGATAGGGATTGATTGAATATGTCCGTAAACACACCAGCCAGCTGGTCTGCGCATGCTCTGAGGGCGCGGCTGGGTATGCCGTCTGGGCCTGCAGCCTTGCGAGGGTTGACACGTTTAAATGTTTTCCTCACGTCGGCTGCAGTGAAGGAGAGTCCGCATGTTTTGGTTGCGGGCCGTGTCAGTGGCACTGTATTGTCCTCAAAGCGGGCAAAACAGTTATTTAGTCTGCCTGGGAGCAAGACATCCTGGTCCGTGACTGGGCTGGTTTTCTTTTTGTAATCCGTGATTGACTGTAGACCCTGCCACATACCTCTTGTGTCTGAGCCGTTGAATTGAGATTCTACTTTGTCTCTATACTGACGCTTAGCTTGTTTGATTGCCTTGCGGAGGGAATAGCTACACTGTTTGTATTCGGTCATGTTTCCGGTCACCTTGCCCTGATTAAAAGCAGTGGTACGTGCTTTCAGTTTCACGCGAATGCTGCCATCAATCCACGGTTTCTGGTTTGGGAATGTTTTAATCGTTGCTATGGGAACGACATCTTCAATGCACGTTCTAATGAAGTCGCTCACCGAATCAGCGTATTCGTCAATATTGTTGTTTGATGCAATACGAAACATATCCCAGTCCACGTGATGGAAGCAGTCTTGGAGTGTGGAATCAGATTGGTCGGACCAGTGTTGAACAGACCTCAGCGCGGGAGCTTCTTGTTTTAGTTTCTGTCTATAGGCAGGGATCACCAAAATGGAGTCGTGGTCAGCTTTTCCGAAAGGAGAGCGGGGCAGGGCCTTATGTGTCGTGGAAGTTAGAATAGCAATGATCCAAGGTTTTTCCAGCCCTGGTTGCGCAATCGATATGCTGATACAATTTAGGGAGTCTTGTTTTCAGATTAGCCTTGTTAAAATCCCCAGCTACAATGAATGCAGCATCAGGATATATGGATTCCAGTTTGCAAAGAGTCAAATAAAGTTTGTTCAGAGCCATCGATGTGTCTGCTTGGGGGGGAATATATACGGCTGTATATATATTCAACTGTGAGAGACGGAATCTCTCACAGAGAGAAAATCACATTGTATGATTTTTAAGTAATTTTAAGTAATTAATTTGCATTAATTACTACCTCAAAGGAGATTATTGTGGAGTACTGGAAAAAGAGGACCGAGCACGCCCCCATTCTCATTGACAGGGTTGCAGATGAGCAGGTTGAGAGCTTCAAGTTCCTTGGTGTCCACATCACCAACAAACTAACATGGTCCAAGCACACCAAGACAGTCGTGAAGAGGGCACAACAAAACCTATTCCCCCTCAGGAGACTGAAAAGATTTGCCATGGGGCCTCAGATCCTCAAAAGGTTCTACAGCTGCACCATCGAGAGCATTCTGACTGGTTGCATCACTGCCTGGTATGGCAACTTCTCGGCCTCCGACCGCAAGGCACTACAGAGGGTAGTGCAAACCTCTATACCAGGTGGTGTCAAAGAAAGGCCCTAAAAATTGTCAAAGACTCCAGCCACCCTATTCATAGACTGTTTTCTCTGCGGCAAGCGGTGCCGGATCGCCAAGTCTAGGTCCAAGAGACTTCTAAACAGCTTCTACTCCCAAGCCATAAGACTCCTTAACATCTAATCAAATGGCTACCAATACTATTTGCATTGCCCCCCCCTCCCCATCTTTACACCGCTGCTAATCTCTGTTATTGTCATCTATGCATATTCACTTCAATAACTCTACCTACATGTACATACTACCTCAACTAGCCAGTGCCCGCGCACATTGACTCTGTACTGGTACCCCTCTGTATATATTCTCACTATTGTTATTTTACTGCTGCTCTTTATTTACTTGTTACGTTTATCTCTTATTCTTGTCCATATTTTTTTAACTGCATTGTAAGTAAGCATTCCACTGTGAGGTCTACACCTGTTGTATTCGGCGCATGTGACTAATAAAGTTTGAATTGATTGAAATTACATAAGGGTGTGATCTATGAATGGTTACCTTCGCTAGCAGGAAATAGACTTACAGTAAAGCATTGCAATGCAGGTATTCTGTCACCCGACTGATGGTACGGAAGATCAGAGAGTTGATAGAAGTGGAATGTAAACACATATTGTCTTATCTTCAGAGTTTCTTTTACACAGCTGCACTACTAGGACCAGAGTTGCGGAGAGAGCAGTGTCCACACAGACACATTCATACATACAAGCGAAGGTGAGTAAAGAGATAATTTCACATCCCTTTCTGTTTCCAAACCTGTGTTTACTTGTTTGTCTTTAGCAAAAAAACTAATTTCTATATAAAATCCTAAAACATACCCTACCGTTTCAATATGTTCCACATCAGCTCAATGTGACGAACTACTCTAAATGGGAATGAATGTACAGTTATTACTACTCTATATACAGTCCCTTCAGAAAGTTTTCACACCCCTTGACTTTTAAGTTGTGTTGCAGACAGAAGTGTATGTTTTTAGAATTGTTTTACAAATCAATTACATATGAAAAGCTGAAATGATTATTCATATCCCACAGCTGTTTGCTTCGCTAGTTAAATCAAATCAAATGTATTTGTCACATACACATGGTTAGCAGATGTTAATGCGAGTGTAGCGAAATGCTTGTGCTTCTAGTTCCGACAATGCAGTAATAACCAACGAGTAATCTAACTAACAATTCCGAAACTACTACCTTATACACACAAGTGTAAAGGGATAAAGAATATGGACATAAAGATATATGAATGAGTGATGGTACAGAGCGGCATAGGCAAGATGCAGTAGATGGTATCGAGGACAGTATATACATATGAGATGAGTAATGTAGGGTATGTAAACAAAGTGGCATAGTTTAAAGTGGCTAGTGATACATGTATTCCATAAAGATGCATTAGATGATATAGAGTACAGTATATACGTATACATATGAGATGAATAATGTAGGGTATGTAAACATTATATTAAGTAGCATTGTTTAAAGTGGCTAGTAATATATTTTACATCAATTCCCATTATTAAAGTGGCTGGAGTTGAGTCAGTGTGTTGGCAGCAGCCACTCAATGTTAGTGGTGGCTGTTTAACAGTCTGATGGCCTTGAGATAGAAGCTGTTTTTCAGTCTCTCGGTCCCAGCTTTGATGCACCTGTACTGACCTAGCCTTCTGGATGATAGTGGGGTGAACAGGCAGTGGCTCGGGTGGTTGTTGTCCTTGATGATCTTTATGGCCTTCCTGTGACATCGGGTGGTGTAGGTGTCCTGGAGGGCAGGTAGTTTGCCCCCGGTGATGCGTTGTGCAGACCTCACTACCCTCTGGAGAGCATTACGGATTTGGGCGGAGCAGTTGCCGTACCAGGCGGTGATACAGCCCGACAGGATGCTCTCGATTGTGCATCTGTAGAAGTTTGAGTGCTTTTGGTGACAAGCCGAATTTCTTCAGCCTCCTGAGGTTGAAGAGGCGCTGCTGTGCCTTCTTCACGATGCTGTCTGTGTGGGTGGACCAATTCAGTTAGTCTGTGATGTGTACGCCGAGGAACTTAAAACTTACTACCCTCTCCACTACTGTCCCGTCGATGTGGATAGGGGGGTGTTCCCTCTGCTGTTTCCTGAAGTCCACAATCATCTGCTTAGTTTTGTTGACGTTGAGTGTGAGGTTATTTTCCTGACACCACACTCCGAGGGCCCTCACCTCCTCCCTGTAGCCCATCTCGTCGTTGTTGGTAATCAAGCCTACCACTGTCGTCCGCAAACTTGATGATTGAGTTGGAGGCGTGCGTGGCCACGCAGTCGTGGGTGAACAGGGAGTACAGGAGAGGGCTCAGAACGCACCTTTGTGGGGCCCCAGTGTTGAGGATCAGCGGAGTGGAGATGTTGTTACCTAATCCTCATCACCTGGGGGTGGCCCGTCAGGAAGTCCAGTACCCAGTTGCACAGGGCGGGGTCGAGACCCAGGGTCTCGAGATTGATGACGAGTTTGGAGGGTACTATGGTGTTGAATGCTGAGCTGTAGTCGATAAACAGCATTCTTACATAGGTATTCCTCTTGTCCAGATGGGTTAGGGCAGTGTGGTTGAGATTGCATCGTCTGTGGACCTATTTGGGCGGTAAGCAAATTGGAGTGGGTCTAGGGTGTCAGGTAAGGTGGAGGTGATATGGTCCTTGACTAGTCTCTCAAATCACTTCATGACGGAAGTGAGTGCTACGGGGCGGTAGTCGTTTAGCTCAGTTACCTTAGCTTTCTTGGGAACAGGAACAATGGTGGCCCTCTTGAAGCATGTGGGAACAGCAGACTGGGATAAGGATTGATTGAATTTGTCCGTAAACACACCAGCCAGCTGGTCTGCGCATGCTCTGAGGGCGCAGCTGAGGATGCCGTCTGGGCCTGCAGCCTTGCGTGGGTTAACACGTTTAAATGTTTTACTCACCTCGGCTGCAGTGAAGGAGAGTCCGCATGTTTTGGTTGTGGGCCGTGTCAGTGGCACTGTATTGTCCTCAAAGCGGGCAAAACAGTTATTTAGTCTGCCTGGGAGCAAGACATCCTGGTCCGTGACTGGGCTGGTTTTCTTTTTGAAATCTGTGATTGACTGTAGACCCTGCCACATACCTCTTGTGTCTGAGCCGTTGAATTGTGATTCTACTTTGCCTCTATACTGACGCTTAGCTTGTTTGATTGCCTTGCGGAGGGAATAGCTAATGTTATCTAGTTAACATTGAACCTGGATGGTAAGCTCCCAGCATATTCATGCAGGGTAGTAACGACATGATGTTCATTGTCGTTTAACTAGCAAACGTTAGCTGGCTGGCTCGTTAGCTAACGTTACATTCACTTGTGATCTTACACGTTGTTTACCTAGCTTGGTTCATTGTTTACCTAGCTAGATAGCTACATGTCTTAAGCTAAAGTGTACAATGCGTTGAATATGGGTGGTGTCAGTAAACGTCTGCAAAAAAGCGCAATAAAATTGTTGCTAGCAGAGCTGGTTAGGCTGTTTTCATGTTAAGGTAAACAAATCATCGGCCAGAGTGTCAAGTGTGCGCTCTGAACGCTCTGAGGGAGAAACGAGAGGGGTGGGGGTAAAGCTTAAGAGGGTGTGAACGATGCTAAATGGGTGTAGACAAAGAGGAGCTCTTCACTAGATACCAATTTTTTTTCTCAAAAGTGCTTTCAAAGCAGAATTACTTTCCCTTTGTTCCTCAACGCAGTGTATGATATAGCATTTTGTAGCTCTGAGTCTCCACTTTTATCCAATTGTACAATCCGGGTGTGCAAACCTCTTAGTGACTTACCTAGAAAGACTCACAGCTGTAATCGCTGCCGATTCTAACATGTATTGACTCAGGGGTGTGATAATTGTGTATTTCATTTTCAATTACATTTTCTAAAATGTCTAAAAACAATGTTTTCATTTGGTCATTATGGGGAATTGTGTGTAGATGAGTGAGAAACAAATATATTTAATCCATTTTTTAAGTCAGGCTGTAACATAACAAAATGTGGAATAAGTCTAGAGTTATGAATACTTTCTGAAGGGCACTGTATGTTTAGTGAGCAAAGATATTGAAGTTGACTCATTCCAATAACTGATTTAGCCTATGTTTTGGGGGTTCTTTATAGTTTATATTCTGTATGTGTTCCAGATATGGCATCTCCAGCAGTCTCCTGTCTGAAGAGCAGTTCCAGTGCTCTATCTGTCTGGATGTGTTCACTGACCCAGTCTCCATCCCATGTGGACACAACTTCTGCAAGGCCTGTATCAAAGGATACTGGGATAGCACAGGCCTGTTCCAGTGTCCCCTGTGTAAGCAGATATTCCACATAAGACCTGAACCGGATGTCAACAGAACACTTAGAGGAGTTGCAGAACTTTTTAAGGGATTGATAGTGAGAGACAGAGAGGATTTTGCTACAGAGCCTGGAGAAGTGGTCTGTGATGTCTGCACTGGCAAGAAGCGCAAGGCTCTGAGGTCCTGCCTGGTTTGTCTGACCTCGTACTGTGAGTCTCATCTGGAGCCTCATCAAATAGCCCCAGCCCTGAAGAGACACCAACTGATCAACCCTGTAAAGAACCTTGAAGACAGGATGTGTAAGAAGCACAACAAACTCCTTGAGCTGTTCTGTAGGACTGACCAGATATGTATGTGTCAGTTCTGCTCTGAGACTGACCACAAGGCTCATAACAGCGTACCTCTGGAAGAAGAATGTGACCAAAGGAAGGCTCAGCTTGCGAAGACAGAGGCACAAGTGAAGCAGATGATTCAGGAGCGACTGCAGAAGGTTAAGGAGATCAAACACTCAGTAGATCTCAGCAAAAAACACACTGAGAGGGAGATATCTGGCAAAGTACAGATCTTCACCGCTCTAGTTCACTCCATTGATAAATGTAAGGCTGAGTTCATTTGTGTGATTGAGCAGAAGCAAGAAGCTTCAGAGAAGTGTGCTAAAGGTATCATTAAAGAACTGGAGCAAGAAATCACTGAACTGAAGAGGATAAGCTCTGAGCTGGGGCAGCTCACACACACCAAGGACCATCTCCAACTCCTCCAGAGCTCCCCATCCTGGTGTCTCCCTGTAAAGGCCAAGGGCTGGTCGGAGATCAGTGTTCAAAGCCACCTGCACATGGGGTACATGAAGAGAGTTGTATCTCAGCTGGGAGACAAACTGACGAGTGAGGTAAAGAGATTTCGTAATGAGATGGAGAATGAGCTGAAGAAGTTGTGTGAAGCTGAGATGAAGATTCTGCAGTATGCAGTGGATGTGACTCTGGACCCTGACACAGCATATCCTGAACTAATCCTGTCCGTGGATGGGAAGCAAGTGAGGTGTGGGGACCAATCACAGAATCTCTCAAATAACCCAAAGAGGTTTACTTATATATACAGTGTCCTGGGGAAGGAGGGCTTCTCCTCAGGGAAATTTTACTATGAGGTACAGGTGAAGGGCAAGACTGAATGGGATTTAGGAGTGGCCACAGAATCCATCAATAGGCAGGGGTGGTTACCGCTGAGCATTGAGGATGGAGTCTGGACTTTGGGGCTGAGCACAAATAATTACTATGAGGCTAATGACCCCAAAGTACAGCTGAGCCTGAAAAAGAAACCCCAGAAGGTGGGGGTATTTGTGGATTATGAGGAGGGTCGGGTCTCCATTTATGATGTGGATGCCACTGCCAGATCTCACATCTGCTCTTTCACTGGCCACAAATTCAGAGAGAAACTCTATCCATACTTCCACTGTGGGTATCCTGATGGTGAGAGAAACATAGCCCCTCTGGTCATCTCTCCTGTCAGTCATATGACTGGCCCAGTGCTACATTAGGGATGCATTTTGTTACGTTACAGATTTATTCTAAAATGGATTTAAAAAAAAAATCCTCATCAATCTACACACAATACCCCATAATGACAAAGCGAAAAACAGGTTTGAGATTCTAAATTGAGCTCAGATGCATCCTGTTTCCATTGATCATTCTTGAGATGTTTCTACAACTTGTTTGGAGTCCACCTGTGGGGAATTCAATTGATTGGACATGATTTGAAAAGGCACACACCTGTCTATAGAAGGTCTCACAGTTGACAGTGCATGTCAGAGCAAAAACCAAGCCATGAGGTTAAAATAATTGTTTGAAGAGCTCAGAGACAGAATCGTGTCGAGGCACATATCTGTGGAAGGGTACCAAAACATTTATACAGCATTGAAGGTCCCCAAGAACACGGTGGCCTCCATCATTCTTAAATGGAAGAAGTTTGGAACCACCAAGACTCTTCCTAGAGCTGGCCGCCCAGCTAAACTGAGCAATCGAGGGAGAAAGGCCTTGGTCAGGGAGGTGATCAAGAACCCAATGGTCACTCTGACAGAGCTCCAGAGTTCCTCTGTGGAGATGGGAGAACCTTCCAGAAGGACAACCATCTCCGCAGCAATCCACCAGTCAGGCATTTATGGTAGAGTGGCCAGATGGCAGCCTCTCCTCAGTAAAGGGGACATGAAATCCTGCTTGGAGTTTGCCAAAAGACACCTAAAGAGTCTCAGATCATGAGGAACAAGATGCTCTGGTCTGATGAAACCAAGATTGAACTCTTTGGCCAGAATGTCAAGAGTCACGTCTGGAGGAAACCTGGCACCATCCCTACGGTGAAGCATGGTGATGGCTGCATCATGCTGTGGGGATGTTTTTCAGTGGCAGGGACTGGGAGACTAGTCAGGATCGAGGAAAAGATGTACGGAGCAAAGAGATTATGGATGAAAACCTGCTCTTAAGTGCTCATGACCTCAGACTGGGGTGAAGGTTCACCTTCCAACAGGACAACGACCCTAAGCACACAACCAAGACAACACAGGAGTGGCTTCAGGAGAAGTTGATGAATGTCCAGATCAAACATCTCTAGAGACCTGAAAATAGCTGTGCAGCAACACTCCCCATCCAACCTGACAGAGCTTGAGAGGATCTGCAGGGGAGTTCAGGAGAAACTCCCCAAATACAGGTGTACCAATCTTGTAGCGTCAGACTCGAAGCTGTAATCGCTGACTAAGGTGCTTCAACAAAGTCCTGAGTAAAGGGTTTGAATACTTATGTAAATGTAATATTTCAATTTTTGTTTTGTCTTTACATTTGCAAAACATTTAAAAAAATAATATTTTTGCTTTGTCATTATGGGTTATTGTGTGTAGATTGATGAGAGAAAAAAATTGAATCAATTTTAGAATAAGGCTGTAACGTAACAAAATGTGGAAAAAGTAAAGGGGTCTGAATACTTTCTGAATGCACTGTATACTCAGGAGGTGGAAAAAGTGCCCAATTGTTGTACTTGAGTAAAAGTAAAGATACCTTCATAGAAGTGAAAGTCACCCAGTAAAATACTACTTGAGTAAAAGTCTAAAAGTATTTGGTTTGAAATATACTGAAGTAGCAAAAGTAAAAGTATAAATCATTTCAAATATTTCAAATTTAGTGAGTCTGCCAGATCAGATGCAGTAGGGATGACCAGGGTGACGTTCTCTTGATAAATGTATAAATTGTACCATTTTCCTGTCCTGCTAAGCATTCAAAATGTAACAAGTAATTTTGGGTGTCAAGGAAAATGTATGGAGTAAAAAGTACATTATTTTCTTTAGGAATGTAGTAAAGTAAAAGTTGTCAAAAAAAGAAAGTAAAGTTAAGTACAGATACCCCAAAAAACTATTTAAGTAGTACTTTAAAGTATTTTTTACTTAAGTACTGTATACTACTGTATAGTAGCTAATCGCCTGGTAAAAATGTATGATTACAACTGTTACTCTAATTTATTATGTGAAAATAAAGAACAAGTACTTCCTTAAACTGTGTGTGTTGATCAGTCTCTGTATGTTGGAACAATGGCTGTAATAGGAGTGTGGGGAACAGCATTCCTGGCATTGTTAATTGAACTAATCTGATCTGGTCTGACAGGAACAACAGGCAGGTGTGTGTTCCAGCAAACACCATTTCACATCCAGTAATTCAGGCAGACTACTTGAACACATTTTGTGATGAAATGCAAAGGCCTAAGTGATTTATTTAATGTAGATTCTGAGCTCTTTTTCATAAACATGATAATCTCAGGTCATATGCAGGTAGTACAAACCTGGGTCAAATGTACATTTGCTGTTTCAAATACTTCAGGTGCATTTTTGCCTTGCCGGCACAATGGAACCAATAGGAATAGTTCCAAAACTGCCCACCTGAAACACTGAATGTTAGCTAAATCAATCATGCCCCAAGTATTTGAAAGAAAATAAATATGCTGGTTATTGACTCAGGCCTAATGTGGCTTTGTGCCAGGCTCAAGTTACAGTATAGGACTACTCTGACCACACCTCATCTAACTGACCCATAATTTGACATAAAAAAACACCTACTGAATCTGACATATCAATGTGCCCACACTATACAGTAGAATGTCCTAGATGCGGTTGTTTGCAGTAGTGACAAAGCTAAATAGCAGTGCACCAATTACTAATAATTCCACACACATTAGAATGATAATGGTTCAGTTCCACCATTAAGTGAACTGTGGTGAAGGTGACCCATCTGTCAAGCCCACTTAATAAGGCAAATGTAATTATAATTCTGCACCTGTTTAAGGGTTGGGTGACAAAGACATTAGATGTGCGTTTCTGGGTCAGAGCCTACATGTTTGTAACGGATTTCCTCCTCTTCGTCTGAGGAGGAGTAGTAAGGATCGGACCAATACGCAGCGTGGTAAGTGTCCATGATACTTTAATAATCACTGAACATGACAAAATACAAAAATAACAATGAAAACGAAAAACGAAACAGTCCTGAATGGTGACACAAACAACAACACAGGAAACAATCACCCACCAAACACAGGTGGGAAAAGGCTACCTAAGTATGATTCTCAATCAGAGACAACTAACGACACCTGCCTCTGATTGAGAACCATACCAGGCCAAACACAAAACACAACATACAAAAACGAACATAGTCAACCCACCCAACTCACGCCCTGACCATACTAAAACAAAGACATAACAAAAGAACTAAGGTCAGAACATGACAATGTTCATGTTGTTAATTGGGATCTTATGTACGTCACTGAAACACTGGTGGAGATTGGACCAGGTTCTGTTACCTGAATCAGGGGGCACTGCAGAAGAAGAGAAGGACTTCTGCTGAGGAATTGATTTTTGGGGTCTTGTGTGTCTGAGTTTGACTCTGAAAAATGATATTCATATAAGCTAGGTTACTGTAACAGTGGTTGAGATCTGCCCAAGTTCTGCTATCTGAGTCAGAGGGCACGGACTGCCGAAATGGAGCAGCATTTTCAAGGAATTGAGTTGTTGTGGTTGTGTGTCTGGGTTTGAGTATGAACATGTTTTTTAAAGGTAAGGCTGAACAGCAATGGTGTTCTTTTTGTTATTGGACTAGGTGGAATATAATAAAATGTGGGTCAGCAATGTAGGGTGAATTGCACAATATCACCTACACAGAGATGACTTACTACACTCACACCTACAAGAAGGCTCTTACAGCCATGCTGTAAGTGGGCTCTCCTACTGCTTGCATATAGATGATTTCACTGCATAATGGCCCTTAACAAGGATGTCCTGTTGAATGTTAAACAAATCCTTTCCTGGTGTACAATAACATACACCGCCACGTACTGTGATACTTAGCAAGCGTGGGACTGTGTAATTATGGGTCAAACACAGACAAACAAATACATCCAGTTATTTCAGCTTCAGAAAACATTTTGTCAGTATCTGTTGACCAATGAATGGTTATTCCTATAACGCGTCTGTCCTTCTCTTTCCCATGTCGTCAGTGCACTAGAGGACGTTAGCACTGGCTGAATGTCTGCTGTCTTAGACGGTTAACATTAAAGAGTATGTCTATGGCAAATGCTTGCCTGGGGAGGAGAGCCCAACAACATTTTCATTAGACTCTCAAGGATTTCATCAGAAACAACAGATTGAGGTGGCTCATCCTAGCTCGGTGATGAAGCTGCTATGACTTAACGCAGCACCTGTGCATGAGGAGAATCGGGACCGAGGCTGAGCAGTAGTGAGGAGGATAAACCTCTTCTTTTCGGAATGTTCTGGCTGTTTCCCAGCCAATCTCACATGGCAGCTCGTCATGCGTGCCCTTGGCAGAGATGTGACGGGCCCAATAAGACGTGGCATAACGGATCTGTCCCTGTCACACACCATTAGGGCCAAAGCAGACTGGCAACCAGGCCATCTGTCTGCTGCTGTAGAGTCACACGCACGCATACAGAAACGCATATAGAAATAGGCACATGCATACACCAACACTGACTCAAGCACACAAACACAGAAAAAAAACAGGAGTTGCATGCATAACACGCATCGCCACCAAGACACTCACATGCAGGCAAACTAAAGGATTTCAGACACACACACAAACACTCTTTTCCTGTCAGTGGTGTAGTAGCGTGTGTGTCCAGTGCCCACGCCCCACAGGCTCACAGTGCCTTGGCCTTTGAGAGTCTTATGTGTGTAAATATCTGAGACTGGCTCGGTTCCAGAGCTAAATCGATTGTAAACAGCATACATTAATCGATCAGATCTTCATTTGAATTCCCTTCAACACCAACATGAGTCATGAAGGTTATCTGTCAGGGTGTTGAGAGTGTTGTTTTGCTTGCTGCTTATTCCCTGTTACCACAGCGAGTCATACAATCAAATGTATTTATAAAGCCCTTTTTACATCAGCAGATGTCACAAAGTGCTATACGGAAACCCAGCCTAAAACCCCAAACAGCAAGCAATGCAGAAGCACGGTGGATAGGAAAGATTCCCTAGGAAAGCAGGAACCTATGAAGAAACCTAGAGAGGAACCAGGCTCTGAGGGGTGGCCATTCCTTTTTTGGCAGTGCCAGGTGGAGATTATAAGAGTTCATTGCCATTAAGGCCAGATTGTGGTTGTAGAAGGTGAAACAAATCAGCACCTCAGGAGTAAATGTCAGTTAGATTTTCATATGCGAGCATTCAGAGGTCGAGACAGCAGGTCCGGTAGAGAAAGAGAGAGAAGGAGGGGGAGAGAGTGAGGGAGAGGGAGAGAGAGGGGCGACAACAGCAGGTCCAGGACAAGGTACCACGTCCGGTGAACAGGTCAGGGTTCCGTAGCCACATGCAAAACAGCAGAAACTGGATCAGCAGCAAGACCAGGTGGACTGGGGACAACCAGGAGTCACCAGGCCAGGTAGTCCTGAGGCATGGTCCTTGGACTCAGGTACTCCAGGAGGGGAGCAAGAGAGAGCGAAAGAGAGAGATATTAGAGGGAGCATACTTAATTTCACACAGGACACCAAATAAGAGGAGAATTTCACCAGATAGGACAGACTGACCCTTGCCCCCAAGCACATAGACTATTGCAGCATAGATACTGGAGGCTGAGACGGGGGGAGGTTGGGGGATACTGTGGCCCTGTCCGACGATAACCCCGGACAGGGCCAACCAGGCAGGATATAACCCCAACCACTTAGCTATAGCACAGCCCCCACACCACTAAAAGGATATCAACAGACCACCAACTTACTGCCCTGAGACTGGCTGAGTATAGCCCAAGAAGATCTCCTCCATTGCACGATCCCGAGGGGCCGTCAGACCGGACAGGAAGATAACGTCAGTGACTCAACCCACTGAAGTCGAGTATAGCGAAAAAAGGCACGACGTGAGTCATCCCTCCTTGGGACAGCATGGAAGAGCACTAGTAAGCCAGTGACTCAGCCCCCGTAATAAGGTCAGCCCCCGTAACAGGAGCATGTGTAAATGGTGATGATGCCGCTGTAGCCCTATACCAAGAACAGGGACTATATACTGATAGCTATGCCACTGCCATGTTAAACATCATCAACAACATCAAACATGTCATCTCAGCACCTGGGGCAACATCTTCTGACAAGGAATGAATTTAAGATACTATTCTGCCTTTTGGCATCTCCATCTTGCAATTTCATTTTCTCTACAAATAAAACTTTTCTGAACCGATTTGTACATCACTGAGTAGGTTAGTGGAGGGGCATCCAAGATAAACATTCAATATTCATACTCCATATCTAAAGATCACACATTAACACACAATGCCTCCAGATCATTTCCATGCATGACAGTTTACAGCCAAATAAATATGTATGTAGACCAGAGGTGGCAGCACAGGTGTGGCGGGAGGAAAAACTCATCTGGGGCCCGTAGTTTTTCCTGATCTGGTAGCCTAACCAGGTAAAACTTCAAACCTTATACGATATGACGTGATTCATCTATTGTAAAAAGGTTTAATTTGGGCGATGATGGGACCAGAGTTTTTCTAATCAGGTCACAAAAAAAGAACAAATATATATATAATATTTTTGTTCAGGTTTTTGCATGTCATTTTGGCATAAAAACGTGTCACATATCAGTTTGCAAACAATGTAAAAAACAAAATTTAGTTAATAGTGCTGCATACAAACATGGTCTCTTTTTTGCTTTCTTGAATAAGGCACCTCCAAAATGCAGGTGTTTCAGTCTAGCTCAGTGCTGTCTGTGGTGGTGGTGGGGCAGCCAATGGAAAATATGGAGCGTTAAAGTTGGTAATGTCAAATCAAATTTTATTGGTCACATACACATGGTTAACAGATGTTATTGAGAGAGTAGGGAAATGCTTGTGCTTCTAGTTCCGACAGTGTTCTCTAGTGCCGTGATTGGCTCAGTGTGCTGTCACTCATGGGGACACTACGTCACCGCAAAATATACGGGGAGAGCTCAAAAATTCAAGCCCCTTGGGTGCTACCATAGAGTTACATTAGGAGTGCCCATCCAAAAAGGCTCAAGGTCATTGGCCACAGATAAAATTACATCAAATCACGTTATATCTACCATAGCTTTGATTGATCATGTCAACATCCTATCTTCAAAATCTTAGCTAGCAGGCTAGAGAGCGTTGCACTAGTAACAGAAAGGTTGCAAGATTGAGTTCCCGAGCTGACAAGGTCCCTGAGCTACCCCTGAACAAGGCAGTTAACCCACTGTTCCTAGGCCGTCATTGAAAATAAGAATTTGTTCTTAACTGCCTTGCCTAGTTAAATAAAGGTAAAAATAATTAAATCAAAAATCTACTTGCCAATCTTTTTCAAACCTTGACATATGAAGAGAAATTATACAGTGCAAAAGTATTCATCCCCCTTTGCGTTTTTCCTATTTTGTTGTCTTACAACCTGTAATTTAAATTGATTTTCATTTGGATTTCATTTAATGGACATACACAAAATAGTCCAAATTGGTGAAGTGAAATTTAAAAAAAACAGCTTGTTTAAAAAAAAAAAACGTTTAAAAAATATGTATTCATCCCCTTTGCTAAGAAGCCCCTAAATAAGACCTCGTACAACCAATTACCTTCACTAGTTAAATAAAGTCCACCTGTGTGCAGTCTAAGTGTCACATGATCTGTCACATGATCTCAGTATATATACACACCTGTTCTGAAAGGCCCAGAGTCTGCAACACCACTAAGCAAGGGGCACCACCAAGCAAGCGGCACCATGAAGACCAAGGAGCTCTCCAAACAGGTCAGGGACAAAGTTGTGGAGAAGTACAGATCAGGGTTGGGTTATAAAACAATATCTGAAACTTTGAACATCCCACAGAGCACCATTAAATCCATTATTAAAACATTTAAAAAATATGGCACCACAACAAACCTGCCAAGAGAGGTTCAGCCTACCAAAACTCACAGATCAGGCAAGGAGGGCATTAATCAGAGAGGCAACAAAGAGACCAAAGATAACCCTGAAGAATCTGCAAAGCTCCACAGCGGAGATTGGAGTATCTGTCCATAAGACCACTTTCACTGGGTAAACTTCACAGAGATGGGCTTTACGGAAGGGTGGCCATAAAAAAACATTGTTTGAAGAAAAAAGAAAGCAAACATGTTTGGTGTACGCCAAATGTGGGAGACTCCCCAAACATATGAAAAAAGGTACAAAAATGTGTTTTTCTGGCTCAAACACAACACCTATCATCACCCCGAGAACGCCATTCCCACAGTGAAGCATGGTGGTGGCAGCATCATGCTGTGGGGATGTTTTTCATCAGCAGGGACTGGGAAACTGGTCAGAATTGAATGAATGATGGATGGCGCTAAATACAGGGAAATTCTTGGGGGAAACCTGTTTCAGTCTTCCAGAGATTTGAGACTGGGACGGAGGTTCACCTTCCAGCAGGACAATGACCCTAAGCATACTGCTAAAGCAACACTTGAGTGATTTAAGGGGAAACATTTAAATGTCTTGGAATGGCCTAGTCAAACTCAGACCTCAATCCAATTGAGAATCTTTGGTATGACTCAAAGATTGCTGTACACCAGCGAAACCCATCCAACTTGAAGGAGCTGGAGTAGTTTTGCCTTGAAGAATGGGCAAAAATTCCAGTGGCTAGATGGGTATGTCTCTATAAGCTTGGCACAAGAGACTTGCAGCTGTAATTGCTGAAAAAGGTGGCTCTACAAAGTATTGACTTTGTGGGGGCGTTCTGTTTTTTTGTCTTATTTCTTGGGAAATAATAAAAATCACAATTAAAAATATTTAGCATCTTCAAAGTGGTAGACATGTTGTGTAAATCAAATGATACAAACCCCCAACAAAATAAGAAAAATGCCAAGGGGAGTGAGTAATTTCGCAAGCCACTGTAGAAAAAAATGTATTGGTGCTCATCGGCCATTGGACATAAACATTGGACAAGTTGGAATTCACAAATTCAACAACGAGTGGTTTGGAAGGAATCAGTGGCTAACTGCAAACATTGCAAAGCAATCACTAGCCTGCTATTCAGTAGTGGCTGTGTGGTCCAAGTCTGGGTTTAGGGGTCTCTTTTCCAAGCTTAAAAGGATAAACATTCAACATTGGCCATGCTGTCAATCCAGCATGAATTCTGCCACATTCAAAACAACTGGATACTCAGAACTGGGAAATATCAGACTTCGGTGAGTTCAAGACAACTGGGAACTCTCTGACTGGGAAAATACGTTTTGAACGGTCATCCAACTCAGACCGAGGCTCCTGCGGTGGATGACTGGATCAGGCGCGCGGAGGAGACATGGGAAGCTGTCCGTTCACCTTCAGTGGGCCATGCTGCGCCAAAAGGAGAACGCAGACCGCCACCGCAGTGAGGCCCCGGTGTCCTCACCGGGGGACCGGGTCTGGCTCTCGACCCGAAACCTGCCCCTCCGCCTGCCCTGCCGGTAGCTGGGTCCGCGGTTTGTGGGGCCATTTAAAGTCCTGAGGAGAGTGAACAAGGTTTGTTATAGGTTACAGCCCCCCAATTACCTATTAACCCCTCGTTCCATGTGTCTCTCCTCAGGCCGGTGGTGGCTGGCCCTCTCCAGGAGTCTGAGGTGTGGAAGGTTCCTCCGCCCATTCTGGACATCGAGGGGGCCCCGGCATACTCCATTCACTACATACTGGATTCGAAGAAGTCGGGCGAGGGGCCTTCAGTATCTCGTGGAGTGGGAGGTGTACGGTCCAGAGGAAAGGTGCTGGGTTCCGGTCGAGGACGTGTTGGACCCTTTAATGCCGCAGGAGTTCCACCGTCGTAGTCCGGATCGCCCTGCGCCTCGCCCTCCGGGTCATCCCCGAGGCCGGTGTTGACGCGCAGCTGGAGCCGCGTGTCTGGGGGGGGGTACTGTCACGACTTCCTCCGAAGTCGGTCCCTCTCCTTGTTCGGGCGACATTCGGCGGTCGACGTCACCGGTCTTCTAGCCATCGCCGATCCACCTTTCATTTTCCATTTGTTTTGTCTCGTCTTCCCACACACCTGGTTTCAATTCCATCAAATACATGTTGTGTATTTAACCCTCTGTTCCCCCCATGCCCTTGTCCGGTATTGTAAGTGCTTGTGCACGTTATGTCTGGTGTGCGTCGGGTTTTGTACCCATTTATTGATTGTTCTAGTTTCCGGTGAGTTTTATTATTAAACTGCGCCGTTGGAAACAGTTTTTGCTCTCCTGCGTCTGACTTCTCTGCCGCCAATGCGCACCCCTTACATGAGAGCATACATCATCAACAGAAAGAACTTCAATTGTTACATCCCTTTGTGTTGTTGTCCCCCGGTGGCTAGCTAGCTAGCTAGCTAGCTAAAATTGCCCCTTTCCTAAATTAGCCATGGATGGAGATAGGGATTTGGACTTGTGGTTTTACTTAATTCTCTGTACTGGCCAATGACTATGATGGCGATTCTGATCCAACTATTAATTCATACATTGTTGTGCCTCTGGCCTGAGAGGATGGGAGTTCAATATGTAGCCAGATGTAGAAGGCTAATGTTAAATAGCTAACGTTAGGCTAGCGAGCAAGCATTTTATCCAGGTAGCATAGGACAACAAAATATAAAAGCATGTACTGTATGACAGAGTGATAGACCGTTGGTCAACATGGAAGAGAAGAGGTTGGCATTGGCATTTCTAGTAGGGTGAGTCAACATGTTTTTCGACTTGCACGAACGTGCACACACGCACGCACACACACACACACACACACACACACACGCGCACACACACAGAGAATCATTGACAGCCACATCATATTTAGCTTACGTTGAATGAACTAAATTGCTTTTGGTATCTTTTAGTTTCAATGTATTAGACTAAGCACAGGTGATTTGATGATGTTGAAACGTTGAAGTTGAAATGGTGCCGGAATAGTGGAGGCAGCTCCTGTTTTCTTTGTGACTTGCGGTACCTCTCCGTGGTTCTAAATCAATAGTTGTTTAGCGGTCCAAAAATGTTGGAAACATTAACTTGCTTGACCATGCTGTAGGTCATGTAACTGTCTGCTACTGTTGGCTTCCCCAGTGATTTTACTCACGTAACTGCTACTGGTTGCTTGTTGAGTATGCACAACAGTGTCTCCCTCGCTACTTTCTATTACAACTGCCTTGGCCTGCACTGACCTCCATGCATTTTTCTCTGTCACCTCGCAGGGGGTATTGGCCAATTAAGCCTGTGCATTGAACAGCACTTCAGCACAGCTTCTCACCTGCCTTGGTTGTGTTAGGAGAGGGAAAATGTTGTGCTGACATAACCTCTGGTTAACAAGTCTATTTACAACATGGGCCCATGAAAGAACCAGGAGTCTGTCATTGTTTTACACCAATAAGACCTATTTGCCACACGCTGATAAAGGCTCTTCAGCCGAAACATTGGACAAATAAATCCACAGCAAGGAGAGGAGCGGGGGACTTTGTTTTAAACTAAGACATCATCCATTGGACCGAGCGCATATACGAAAGGATAGAAGCTCAGGAGCAACTATTGTAGCACAATGCTATTTTGACAGGCCTAAATATGGAACCGAGAAAGTAGAGGGGACCTGGGTCCGGCAGCCTTCTGGACAAAACCTAATCCGTTTTAGAGAGCATCTTGGAAGAGGACAAGGACAGTCAAGCCATATCACAAATCAAACATGAGTGACACTCGTGTTGAAGCCCAAAGAAAGGAGAAGTGGATCAACCCAAACCAACCCCGCAGGACATGGATAAGATTTAGAAAATGGCCTTGTTTCTCTGTCTTGAGTCAGTCAAGGGCAAATGTCTTGAGTCAGTCAAGGGCAAAAAGCAGTAGAGGATAGCAAATGGAAAGAATGACATAAATAATTGCGTGTGGAATAAGACAAAAGAGATGTACAGTGTTTATGGCGGAAGGCAACATTAGGTACAGTAGGATAGGTAGGGGTTACCCTCTGACTTACTGTACTACCCATCCTTGCAAACATCCGATGAGCCATAATGTTGAGAAGATATGGGCCTGGCTAGAGTTGGATTACCGGATCAAATGATAGTGTTTGTTTTCTCAGGTAATTGTGCATATGATGCTGCTTTCTGGAATTCTAACATACGAGGAAGGGGGGAAACTAAGAGACTGTACTTAGGGAAGTCATATGGTGTAAATGACAGGACTTTGGTCAACAACAGCACATGTGACACAAATTACCAAAACATTGGTTTAATGACATTTCCATATCAACAGTTACTACTATACTACGATGAGGGAAGAGTGGAAACCATGGTGAGCACAAGTGAATACAGTATAATAACCATTTGGAATCAGTCCAAGCACTAAACCTACAGTAAGCCCATAGAGAATGGATTTTCCACCCATCTAGGTAGATTTGTCAAACCCATCAAACGTGACCAATGAGTTGAAAAACTGGAAACATTTTCAATGGAAGATGATACTGTCTAGATCATGTTCCACTCCATGCATACATGGATTTTTCATTGAGGGAATTAAAGTTATTTCCTGATCAGAAACATTGGAAAGATTGCGCAGTCAAAAGTATTTACTCTTTTTGGTGGAACCACCACATCCGTTTGATATATTACAATGACAAATAAGAACACTTTCCCCCGCCTACGAACATCATTACATGTGTGAAAGAACAGCAGCTTTTTACAAAGCTCTTCCCACTCCTCTCCTCCATTTCATCAACAAAAACAATAACAAAGGCGCTGCCGTGTACATGGTGCTGTTTCCCTAAATGCGGATTCAATCTTTAACTGGTGCAGGGTAATTCAGTGCCTCACATACACAATATAATATAGGCCTATACATTTTTGGCCAAATATCACTGTTGTCATCTCCACCGTCTTTTCACAGGGTTATGTTGTGTTCAGTGGAGCCTGCTGAGGGGAGGACGGCTCATAATAATGGCTGGAATGGAGCGAATGGAATGGCATCAAACACATGATGAAACCGTGATGTATTTGATACCATTCCACTTATTCCGCTCTAGCCATTATCATGAGCCCGTCCTCCCCAATTAAGGTGCCACCAACCTCCTGTGGTTGTGTTCCTTTCAGGGAATCATGGCACTGAACACGTCCACAGTACACAAGGGCTTTGAGCCTGGATACAGCACTTGGCCACACACCACAACCCCCCGAGGTGCTTTAGTGCTATTATAAACTGTTTACCAATGAAATTAGAACAGTAAACAAGTAATTTTGCGTCATACCCGTGGTATATTGTGTGATTTACCACAGCTTTCAGCCAATCAGCATCCAGGAGTCAAACTACCCAGTTTATAATGATTGTTAATTAATGTCCAAGTAATGACTCTGGTGATAAAAATGATTAGAAAGTCTATTGAAGGTTTTAGTTGATTGCAAATGAACGTCGCTGTGATCTTGATAATGATTGTAAATGAATGCTTGTGTAATTACTGTAGTAAATGGATGTCCGTCCGGCACTTGTACGCGTAACGTTCGAGCTGAAGGAGCGATAGAGCTTGGCACACCTGGGTGCGCATGCAGCCTAATTGGGCTCTCCTACGCGGGAGGAGACCCACAGTGGTGGAGGGGCTTTGTATTGGGAACATTAAACAGTCAAGGAGAAGAAGGACACGGGCAATTAGAGAAGAAGTGGACTGCATGATTGCACATGATCGCCCCCCTTCGCCCAAACATCTCCATCACTGCCGCCATGACAACACAAAAGACACCTGTTGTCACGCCTGCTCCCGCTCTTCCCGACTGGCGCTCGAGGGCGCCAGGCTCCCCAGCATTACGCACTCCTGCCACCATCATTACGCACACCTGCGTTCCCCTATCACGCGCATCAGCGATTATTGGACTCACCTGGACTCAGTCACCTCTGTCATTACCTCCCCTATATCTGTCTGTCCCCCCGCTCTGTTCCCCACTTCAGCATTGATTGTCTTATGTCCTTGTATACCCGTGTGCTGATGCTGTTCATGTCTGTTCCTGATTAAATGCTTGACTCCCCGTATCTGCTTCTCTATTCCAGGGTCGGTCCTTACAGAATGCTGAAGCCACCAAATGAAGGGGAGTACTGGCTTTCCGGTAAGCCAGCTCGTTGGGCTGTCATGCCCGAGCTGGCTCGAGAGGTTTCTTGCCTCGGAAGGTGCCCATTGCACGTCAGGCATCAGCCGGATCGTCAGGTTTTTACGCCCAACCGGCTTGTCAGGCTGCTATGCCTCCGCTGGATCATCGGGGTCCCATGCCTCAGCGGTATCGACAGGCCTTCATGCCTCAGCCGGCTCTTGGCTCTCCCGCCTCTGAAGGGGGGTACTGTCACGCCTGCTCCCGCTTATCCCCCTGGCACTCGAGGGCGCCAGGCTCCCCAGCATTACGCACTCCTGCCACCATCCTTACGCACACCTCACTTCCCCCGTCACGCGCATCAGTGATTATTGGACTCACCTGGACTCAGTCACCTCTGTCATTACCTCCCCTATATCTGTCTGTCCCCCCGCTCTGTTCCCCGCTTCAGCATTGATTGTCTTATGTTCTTGTATACCCGTGTGCTGACGCTGTTCCTGTCTCGTTTCAATCAGAGGACTCATCTGTGATGGAGAGGAGCACAGGGATAGAACATTTTCCTGAGATCAACAGCAGGACAGGGAGAACCAGTGTCTTGCCTGGTGATGGGACATTGGCAGCTTTTGGACAGACTGTACTATAATATAATATACCCCCCCATTATGCCCACGTCACAAGGGAAGAAAAAGGTACACTAATAAACGCAATGGAAGATAGGCCTATTTACTGGAAATTGGTTGTTCTGGACACATGACATGCTCCCAAATGAGCCCACTAATGTCTCAGGTCATGTCAGAGTGGACAGAACATCGTGAATGAATAAGAACGGTAGAACATTGATTATAATTCCAGAGTTGTGAGTGCATACGAGTGCAGTATACGAGTGCATAAGAGTAGTATACGAGTGCATGGCAGTCTTGGAACATAGATTGTATAGATTATACTTCCCAGGCTGCTCTGCTGCCTATCACACAGCCAGTGGTCTAGAGAAGATAACTGAGATCGAGTCCCTCCCTAGAGCTCAAAATGGTTCCATGCTGTCACTAGCCTGACGAGGCAGGGACAGGGAAAGTCACAGTCCGTCAAACGCTGCAGATCCCAGGGGAAATTTAAGAAGGAAATGGGCTCCCTTCTGTAAAGCATCTGGCTCTCACACAGGAGCGACGTGATTCAGTACATATCACTCAAAGGCTATGAAATGCTTTAGCCTACATCTAATTGGATGCTGAGGAAAGAGCATGTGTTAAAGATTCAGGCAATAAGGACGAATGTGCCTCAAGACATATTCAATTTGTGGGAAGCATTACTGGAGTCGAAAACCAGATGTTCAGCAAACAACACCGTTCTTTTTATCAGTGAAATAAGATTACGAGGACTATATTGGATTTTGCAGGATTTTCAAAAGAGGTGTCACAAATACATCATTTCCTTGAGTCAGCGTGTTACAGCTGAATAACAATAACCACCTACTCCAACGTCTACCTGGCTGCACTACTCGCGGAACACAACACACCAGGTTGCCAACGGTGGACCGTCTCATCGGTTACAGTTTCCTCCTGGTAATAACGCAGTAGTGGAATGAGGGCTTTTGAAATGTTGGCAAATGTCATCAGAGCCGGACATTATGGCCGTCGAGTTGTTTCACTCCTCAGCAACACAGACCCCTGGTGTGGAAAGGTCAACTGGAATTAATTCCATACCTACCTGTACATGTCATTTACACTGACTGTCCATAAAAGAAACATGAATAGGTGTTGTGATTAAGTTCATCTGATAAAATATTCTGCGTGTTGTGATTAAATTAATCTGATATAATATTCAGCGTGTTGTGATTAAGTTCATCTGATATAATATTCAGCGTGTTGTGATTAAATTCATCTGATATAATATTCAGCGTGTTGTGATTAAATTCATCTGATATAATATTCAGCGTGTTGTGATTAAGTTCATCTGAGATAATATTCAGCTCACTAATTAGCTTCTTAAATAATCAGGCCAACACTGCCAAAGGGTTTATTTATGTCACGCTAATCATCTATGTCATACATTACTTGCGTGACCTATAGACATTACCATAATGGTCATGTGAGGTGAACGGCTTACTTAACCAGGAGGACCATAGCAATCCAGACAAGCTGTCCTTGCACTGGCAAAGAGTTGTTTCTGTAGAAGAAAATGACAAGCACGAGTCATAAAGTGGGATGTCATCATTTGATTCAAAATGTATTATCAACACATTTAGATGCGGACTGAGAGACTTCAACCATGAGGAAATACATAGCAAGCAGCAAACTATAGTCTCCTTGATGGCATCTTTTGCTGTTGTAATCACTGTCAAACACATTCTATTGAATTAAAGTCCATACTATAAATGTATAACTAAAGACACATTGTAATCACTACTCAAGGCGGATTTACTATATTTCAAAAATATATGTATTTTTTATTGTGCACATAAACATAAAATAGAATATCAAGAGATCAGGCAGCTCTTTCATCTGTGAGTCTGCTTTGAATGATTATCAGACTGCTGCTCCTAGCAAATTTTCTCCGCTCCACTTTTCCAGTAGCTCTTGTTTATACACTTTCAGATATCACCTCGTTTTCCCCTCCCAAATCTGTCTAGTACTCACATTTGCATGCAGACCAGTGATTGGCCGCTCGTATCTTACGCCGCAATAGACAACCATGTGCTGATTGGCTCCTGTCGAAAGAGGGCATGGAATCCCTGCGACCAAAAACACACATAAAAGGGACCGTGGAAAATGACAGAGGCAGACAAGCACCTACCTATTACAAGAGAACTTTGAGCACAATCAGAGACCTTCTGCTAGAATCTGTACAGAAATCTCAGACAATCTACACTCAGTGTGCAATTGCGCAGCTGTTTCTACCAACAGCAACTTCACCAGAAGACAGAAGAGTTTGACTGGTCTTGTGTCCTACTATTCTACCTGTCTGCTGACAGAGACTGTCAGTGACTTAACAGTCAGTTTAAAGATACTTTTAGAACCCAGACAAAAAGACAAAAAGCAGTATCATGTCTCTAGAGGTGAAGGAGAAGACCCAGGTGAGGTTGGTGTTCCTGGGGGCGGCCGGCGTGGGCAAGACGGCCCTGATCCGCCGCTTCCTCCAGGACACCTTCGAGCCCAAGCACCGGCGCACCGTGGAGGAGATGCACAGCAAGGAGTACGACATCGGCGGCTCTAAGGTCACCGTGGAGATCCTGGACACCAGCGGCAGCTACTCCTTCCCTGCAATGCGTAAGCTCTCCATCCAGAACAGCGACGCCTTCGCCCTGGTCTACGCGGTCGATGATGCAGAGTCGCTGGAGGCCGTCAAGAGCCTCCGAAACGAGATCCTGGAGGTCAAGGAGGACAAGTACACCCCGATCGTGGTGGTGGGCAACAAGTCAGATCGAGCAGGAAGCGACCGGCAGGTGGCAGCTGACGACGTACTGTCAACAGTGGAGCTGGACTGGAACAACAGCTACGTGGAGACGTCGGCCAAGGAGAACAACAACGTGATGGAGGTGTTCAGGGAGCTGCTGCAGCAGACCAACCTGCCCAGCCGGCTGAGCCCTGCTCTGAGGCGCCGCAGGGAGACCTTCCCCAAAGGAGACCCCAAGGGCATCCGGCCGCCCATGAACAAGACCAACTCCTGCATCATCTCCTAATGGGGCAGGTTGAAGGAGAAAAAGAGGGAAAGGGTGTGGGCTAGTACACCTGTTAAAGTGCTGCTGGACAAGAGGGAGAGGGAAACTTGACTGTGTATGGGCTGAAAAGGTTGAGTTGAGGGACTACCAGTGTGCTGAAACGTAACTCCCAAACACTCTTGATTCCACGTCTGCTTCCCTTGTCCAAGCAATGTGGTTGATATGGGAAGAGAATGGGTGACAACGAATGGTTATAAAAGAGGACTTGGTCCAACTAATGTAAACATTGTAAGGTGGGGAGATAAGGGTGAAAAGGTGACAAAGATGTTCAACTGCTCAGTTGTTACTCAGTAATTACTTAATGTAATGTGTTGCTGCTTATTTGGTTAACAGGTTTCTGCTGTTTCAGTTTAGATCAATGTATAGCTTTTGTATTCAAATGATGCTTAATTTTGCAATGTGTGTTTGACATTCACTTGCAATAAGACATTTGACTGTTGCAAACATACAATAAGAGTATTTATTGACTCAAAAGGAAGATTTATGTGCTGGGGTTTGTGCAAAGTCAATGGTTTGATGTAAAACACCATCTATTCAGTTGGAAATTCACATGTAGCACAGCATTATTGTTTACAAAAGACTCGCTTGTATTCAAAAAAATGTTGATTGATTTGCTATTAAGCATGACTTGATTAATGTGTGTAAAAAGTGTTGACATGCAAATGTCTATTACATGCAATATGTTTTATTTTAAACATGTTTTTACATTCTTACGTTTTTTAAATTCACGATTTATACATTAAACTGCTTCACCAGTGTTCATTTTACGATGGAATGTTTACCCCATAAAGCTAAATAAATAGTACACAAAAATAAAAAAGCTATGATCTCCTGTAATAACTGCGTTATGAATATGAGACACATACTTGCACTCTCAATAGAGAATGAACGACTAGCAGACACCAACTCTAGGAGTGAAATGGATATCACACACACATCAGATATCGCACAAGTCAATCAAATAGCAACGGTCTATCTATCATCATGACCCCAATAGATGTGCAGGTGCACCATGATGTGGATCAAATTTCCACAAGCAAACTACAAAAACATACTACCAATGCCCACTTACTAGTGAACGTCTGCATAGACCAGGGATGGGCAACTTGATGGGGGTGGGGACTCATCATGAGGGGCCGCTGTGGCTCACGGGTCTGCACACCCACATCCATACCCACACATGCAGTCAGAGCAGGCCCTAGGCTACATTTGGGGGGGATTGATCCGCGGGCCTACAAAAGAGCTGCCAGTTGCCCATCCCTGACCTAGGGTATAGCCTACAATTACACAAGGCTCAAGGGATTTTGCTGTCGTTACTATGCTGGAGTTATCAGGCTACCTGGAATACAATTGAATGACATTAAGCCTGAACCTTAATTTGTAAAGAAGAAGATAGGCTTATAAAAATTGCAGACATAGCTTACTGTGATTCAGTTCACACAGCCCCACTTCTTGGTCCAGAAAAGGCGTCGAACTGAATTGTGCAGGCTGTGTTATAGTCCAACAACGCCCTCTAACGACACTTGTCTTTCACTGCGCCCCCCTTCATAAAATATTTATCAACGTTATAAGCATAAATCGTTGCATTTCTTTAAATTACTGTATTTAATCAGTCTTCCTTTGAGACGTTGACCGTTGCTCTCACAAACAAAAGTTGGCTTAATTAGTTACACCTGCTGTGAGCAGTCTAGGCATGCGCCAGAAGCCTCAGTACTGTATGCAAAATTAGCATCATCACGAGACAATAGGCTACCTTTCTCAAATGATATTTAGCACAATATACTGCACTTGAGTGAGCCCATCTTGGGACCTTTTTACTTTACTAAACATATCCCTTACAAAGTATTGTATTTCTGTCTTGTTTCGATAGCCTTGCGCAATACATCAGATAAGAGGAATGTTAAAAACTTCTGAAAGAAATATGTTCGCGGATTTTCCCTGTATGTCATGAACACAGACAACACGGTCACAGCTCCCAACATACATGTAAAGTAGAGTACAACACACGTTCTCCACCAATAGCTGTGGTTGGTCCCCTGTCCCCCCATCAGACGCATTGTTTCCTGTCTAATATGAGGAAGTGGCCTGATGAACGTTAGTCCTCTAGTTCCTCTTTCTGTCCAGTTAAAACATTCTTCCGTACTCTCCCCCTATTCATTCATGGAATGGACGACTGGAGAAGAGACGTCTATATATATATACACACACACAGTCAAACAGGTACGTAGGCCTTTGAGTCACAATAGTGTTATTCAATGACACGACTGAGGCGTTTTAACTGCGATACCTAAAATTGGTTCTCATATGCAATAGTTCTGTCTGATGAGTGATTACTAAATGCGGTACTATAGCCTACCGTATTGAAATGACTTGGTTTATTTTGTAGAGAATCAAAATAAGTTACAAGTACATATCGTGTCCTCAGTTCAGATGGATGTTCAGTGTCTATAGTTGTCTCTGCCCCTAGACTTGGTCAAAGCTCCTCAGCAGATGTTTCAGAGAATCCTGAGGCGTTTAGAACAAGTTCAGGGTCCTGGGACTCTTTTTGACGACTACAATGCATCTGAAGATAAAACATTTGCTATAAAATGTGATGTGTTCTGTGAAGACAGATCAACAAGCTGGTTGAGACAACACACCAATTCTCTTAATATTCTGCTTGCAAGACATAGTTAGCAGGTGCCGTTTGACTCCACGTTCTAGTCCTTAATGAACTGTTCTTTCAGCAATATACCATAGTTGCCATTAATACTGTATCCTCAGACAAGCATAAGTGAAATTAGGGGATATCACTAGCACACGTGGCAAAAAAAATTACTACAGAAAATATATACATTTCCTCACTTCTTTAACAGACTAGTTGCCAAATAGATCCATGCACTTGCCTCATTGCTGTACATTTAAGCTAGTACCACTTGCTTTCATGACATGGTTCAGATGGAAAATACAGACAAGCTTCATTTGAATTAAGAGGAACCCAGAACCAAGATGTTAACCACACGCAACCAAAACCACCGTCAACATTGAGACAATGTTTCCATTGAGTCATTGAGTGTGTGGTAGATCATACAAAAAATGAGAGAAGCGGGCCTATTGAATAAGCTGTCAGAAAGAGGCAATAACTGACAGACCTATTCAGCTTGACCCTCCAACATCAGCTCGACAGGTTTATGAACGTTGTATTTCATTCCACTGATGGTAAACACATAGCTGTGAGAGGGAGACAAAAAGAGAGGCACGCAATATCTAGACACAGAACAGGTCAATTCAATGCACCTCTGCAGAACATGGGAGCCAGTACTTCACTCAGACAGTTGTTTGCTCATGACGGACTTCAACAGAACACAACGCTTCAAGGGAACAAGCGAGAGGAAGAGATCATCTCTACACATTAAAATATGTAAGAGCAGATTTAAGCATTTGTTCTCGTCAAAGGCTTAGCCTCATCTACTTCCGTGTGGTTAATGGGTTCAGTAAAGTCCTCGATATGCATATTCCCTGTTTTCATCTATGAGCAAATGGAGATCAAATCCCCATGAAAACGGAGCAGTCTTCTTTGATAGCTGATAGACAAATCAGAGGACCTCAGTCTATCATAATTTGCCAAGTGACAGAAAAAATAAACTATTCTTATTTTTTTGTGTGTGCAGAAAACAGACCGCAAGTGTCTATTCTTGTCCGATTTCAGTTAGAGCGGTATCGGTATCTGTGACTAAAATAGGCCTTGCCACTTGTTACAATTCAGTGCTATAGTTCAACGGCTGCGAAGAGCTTTGGGCCATAGGCATCTAACTACAAGCTAATTCAGTAACCTTTCGAACAGACTAACTACGTACCAGTTTTGCTTCAATATTGGAGTTCAATTGATCACAAATACATGTTCATCAAAAAAGGATTTATTAACCAAATGCTGTGCTGTAAGTAAACACTGGAAAGTTGCATACAATACACACACTGTATGATTAAACTAATCCAAGATATATCAGTGCAATTTTTTCTTTATGAGAGTGATGGGTGATGTATTTACCATGCATATAGTATAACACAGTACAGTAGTGGACTGAACAGTAGACATTTATTGAGAATGCAAGATATTTTTTTTTACATGGCCAGTCAACAAGAATGAAAAGAAACGACTGCCTATGTAACCGAGGTGAAAATCCTTGGTCTCACGGTGTGAACACAACGTATTTGTGCGTGTAGCTCAGTCATCTACTGTGATGTTACGGAACAGGTAAGCCATGGACTCTCCATTGTGGATGCGTCGGATAGCCTCGGCCAGGATCATACTGACGTCCACTGTCTTGATCTTGGGACACTGGAGCTTCTGGACCTCGTGAGGGACTGTATTAGTCACCACCACCTGGGGGGCACAAGGACACAAAATGGAGTGTCAGGTTACAGCAGGACCTGTTTAAGAATGTCCTTTGAATTATTAGAAAACAGTAGTGTATTCGCAGAGTTTGAGTATGCATTGCATATTACTGTATTTGGGTATCGGTGTGTGTACTTGTCTTTTTAAGAAATCATAGATTTCTTTGATTTATCCAGCAAAGAGACACACTTCCGACCTTGAGAAGCTTCAAGTATCGGAGCAGCACAGACTACTTACTACTTACAATAATTGTCAGTTGTGTTGATGTTAGAAAAGACAGCCATTTCAGGCTTAATAAAACGCCTGTGCGAGTACGGCCCGTGTCCTTCGTCTTACCTCGTCGATGGCGGATTCCTCTATGAGCCGGGGGGCCTCTGCTGAGAGCAGGCCGTGTGTCGCCATGATGTAGATCTTATAGGCCCCTCTCTCTTTCAAAATCTCAGCCGCCGCCACAAAGTCCTCCACGTCGTCTATGATGTCATCCTGAGAGAGGGAAACGACAAAGGCGGAAGGTTATTAGCGTCTAGATAAATAAAAAACACCAGCTCTATCATACAGTATGTCCAAATACACCTTACACGAGGACTTCCTCAGAACAGTGAGTGTGAAATTTCACTAGTTGATATAACACTCACTCTTGCTTGTTAGCAATAGTTAAGTTTTTTCTTTGTCCCATAGGGGTTAAAGTTTAAACAGAAATAAGAGACGATCAAATTCTTACAACAATGATAGCGATGCGACCTCCCACATCTCCCACTACAGTGATTGGCGGTTTCTCCTTGGCCATCATTACTGAAAGAGAAGAGAGAGATTTATCATCACTTTCAAAACAGTGGTTCAGAGGAAAATGAGGGGGGAAAAATGACATTGAAATTATTGGGAGAGGAGATTGAGTAAGGGATCAAGTTCAACACCTGCAAAGACCATGCAAGACAGCTCTACCTCAATGTCCACAGACTGCTACAACGCCTACAGAATAATCCTGAAACTCATTTTGACAAAAGGACAACTAGGTGAAATGATTTGGGGTAAATATAGGGCAGCTTCAGGCATATTGCGATGATAGCAACACATGGCTTATGAGTATAGAGCTGTCTTCCTTCCCACAAATAAAACATCCGGTTTGGGATTTAGGGATCCACACAGCAACCCCATGCCATGCCAAATCACAACCAACTTCAAACCTGTTTCCTCATCGTCAGCCCAGAGGCATCCAACCAGATGTCTGCATATTTAAAAACTCAGGTTTGAATCATGAGGCTCTACTTGGAACTCCAAGGTGTTGACATTAGCAACAAAATGATTTTGTTCAAATAGATTTGTTCAGGCTTCGGGGGGGGGAGTTTTTAAATAAACAAGAATCATACCATTGCTGAATCAGCAAGTTAGCTTGAAAAAAATTCTAAGCTAGGAATTGATCAAGAAAAAGGATGCAGGGGAACACAACCAAGCTTGCCATCATGCCTCACTCAACCGCTAAGGTGCTTGCAATGTTTCCTTCATCTCCATTGGAGTTATAGAGAAATTGCCCAAAATGACATAACATTTATGGGGCAATGATTGGCCCCATAAAATGTATGCCAATCACCAACCTGGCAGTGGAATACAGTAGGTGCCCTCTGGTAAAGGCATTTGCATTAGCAGCCATTTTGTTGGTTGCTTTGAAGGGGTCAAAAGTCAGATAAATGCTACATTTGAGGCATGTTGAAGGGAATGTTGACAAGCCACATGGTTTCAAACTGGTATTAATAGTGCAACTCCAAAGTATACATGGGAAAAGCCATGTATTTTTCCATGATGCTTGCATGAATGCATCCAGCAGATTCTTATCGGTAGGGTTGAATGTGATGATTTTATTAGAATTTTGGAAGTTGACAGTTAATTGTGTATTAGACAAAAGGCATGTAATGTCAAAAATGTATCAAGTGAGGAATACAATGTAAACTTGGGATTATTTGAAAGACCTTCAAACCAATTTGAGGTGAAGAAATCTGCTGTTTTACAGATATCTTGTTTCAATAAGCATACCAAATTTGGTGACAGACAACAGTTGGAGGGGCAGCACTTAAAATTGATTATATTCCCTTAAATTTTTTCAATGTTTTATTTTTTAAATTTGTTTAAATTGTCCCCTATGCATCACTTTAGGAATTTCCGTTGCTCCCACGACTGTCTGGCTTTCGTTACGATGACAGCTAGCAGGCTAAGTGAAAAGACTATAATTGTAGGACGATGATCATTTCTACACCGTTTAAAAACAAACAAAACTCAAACCCCAGGTATGTTTGACTGCCCCGCCCTCGGTCTAAACACTTAACTGAACTGAGATCTTCAAAGTGGAATTTAGAAGGTCAGTACTGCTAGAAATGGAAACTCCCTCGGTAGACATCAACATTACATGCAGGCAGGTATAAGCGATCAAATAGTATTGCAGGATAGGGGGTTAGCAGGAAAAGAGAGAGTGGAGCATTACGGTCGTACTTGGGAGCTCTATGCCTGGGAACGAAGGCTGGTGCCTCCCTGTGTCTTCAAAAGATAAATGGTATATGTTAACACTGTCATATACAGAGAATATATAATAGACATACAGACAGACAAAGGCAGCATACAGACAAACAACTCCAGAACTGAAGACAGGTCTTCTGGTCCCATTTATCCAAGGAAAGCAAATAAAATAAAGTTTAAAATAAAACAGGGGGGGGGAGGTCTTATTTTCTCAAAGATTAAAAGGTGCCTCTTTGCTCCGTATCTGAATTTAGCTGTTGTTTTGATAAGGGGAGACCAACCCTGTTCCTGTGTCAAGGAAGGGAGAAACAGAGAGAAGAATGAGAGAAAATTAGAAGAAAAAGGTGAGAAGAGAAATCCAGAAGCTGTGTGGAGGAGAACGGATGACTTATGGCCTGCAGTATTTCACAGGCATTGCCAGTAGTGTTAGGCTTCCGAGAATGATTGCTTTGTTGCTGAACCAACACATACTACAGCCCTGACTGGCTGAACCACTCCAGTTGCACACCGTCAGCATGAGGACAATGTGTGGAGGTCCTCTTTGCTACCAGTGCTTTTGGGCATTCAGGGCTGGATTTAAAAAAAAAAAATCTATATATATATATTTTTTAAAACAGCATTTCTGTGACAAATGGATTTGTAACAATATCTTTCTCTGAGCTATGGGTTGTTATTCGGACAGTCCATAAAATGTAAAATACAGTTTGTTCTTTTTCTGTAAATACTGTTCCATTAGATCTCTGTAAAGCCTCCCTTTGACCCAATGCTATGTTTCAGTGTCTCTACAATGGATAGGATCAGAGTCTGGGTGTACGTGCGTTCACAAGTGTATGCATGCTGCATGGGAGGCCCATCCCAGTGTCGTCTACTCCCCATAAGCAGTGGGGGATTAACCCTTTGGTTCAGATTCATTACCTGTCTATGGATTCCTCTGATAGACAGCAGTCAGGGCTGAACTCATCCTGTCCTGACACTAGTGGTTACATAAACCAGCACTGTCTGCTGACTAGGCAGATTATATACATGAGAGCAACACAAGTGATTTGTGTGTGTTATGGTTAAAGGCAGGGATATTATCTAGTGTGTGTGTGTGTTTGTGTGTGTGTGCGAACACACGCCTGTGCATGTCAGGAGTATCTTACATGGCAGCTCCAGACCAGGGTGGCCAGAGGTGGTGCGTCCTGAAGACATTGGAGGGGGAGAGTGTCTTCCGTCGGCCATGTCAGACTCTGAACACTGGGCCTCCCCGTGCATCACCGCCAGGCCCAGCCGCAGCCGCTCAGCATAGGATTGAGCTCTGGAATGAACGCACACACAAAAAAGGATTTAAATACACAGAGCAAACAATCACAATTGCACACAAATCTGCAGCCACAAACACTTCACATCATTCACTATCCATCTTGCTGGAAAACTCCCAACCTTTATGTTACCTTTTGGCCGCCGAAGGAGACTTTGCAACGATAATGGCATTTCTGTAGTCCGGAATCTAGAAACAAATACACATTATCCAACATGATTTCACAGTTCAACACCACATTAAAACTAAACTTTAGTCAAAAAATACATTAAATTATGATTGAAATTATACAAGTGACTGGAGGATTCTGGGTAATGTAGTCTTACTTCCTCCTGGATGTACTGTAGCAGGAAGGGCGAGGCACGCAGGTTATCAACAGGGAAACTGAAGAAGCCCTGGATCTCCTTCTGGTGAAGGTCCATTGTGATGATGTGAGTTAGCCCTGTGATAACACCAGTGGGTCAAGGCAGTGGTGTAAAATACTTAAGTAAAAATACTTTAAAGTACTACTTACAGTGGGGCAAAAAAGTATTTAGTCAGCCACCAACTGTGCAAGTTCTCCCACTTAAAAAGATGAGGCCTTTAATTTTCATCAAACACTTCAACTATGACAGACAAAATGAGGAAACAAAATCCAGAAAATCACATTGTAGGATTTTTAATGAATTTATTTGCAAATTATGGTGGAACCTAAGTATTTGGTCAATAACAAAAGTTTCTCAATACTTTGTTATATACCCTTTGTTGGCAATGACAGAGGTCAAACGTTTTCTGTAAGTCTTCACAAGGTTTTCACACACTGTTGCTGGTATTTTGGCCCATTCTTCCATGTAGATCTCCTCTAGAGCAGTGATGTTTTGGGGCTGTTGCTGGGCAACACGGACTTTCAACTCCCTCCAAAGATTTTGTATGGGGTTGAGATCTGGAGACTGGCTAGGCCACGCCAGGACCTTGAAATGCTTCTTACGAAGCCACTCCTTCGTTGCCCGGGCGGTGTGTTTGGGATCATTGTCATGCTGAAAGACCCAGCCATGTTTTATCTTCAATGCCCTTGCTAATGGAAGGAGGTTATCACGCAAAATCTCACGATACATGGCCACATTCATTCTTTCCTTTACACAGATCAGTTGTCCTGGTCCCTTTGTAGAACAACAGCCCCAAAGCATGATGTTTCCACCCCCATGCTTCACAGTAGGTATGGTGTTCTTTGGATGCAACTCAGCATTCTTTGTCCTCCAAACACGACGAATTGAGTTTCTACCAAAAAGTTATATTTTGGTTTCATCTGACCATATGACATTCTCCCAATCTTCTTCTGGATCATCCAAATGCTCTCTAGCAAACTTCAGACGGGCCTGGACATGTACTGGCTTAAGCAGGGGGACACGTCTGGCACTGCAGGATTTGAGTCCCTGGCGGCATAGTGTGTTACTGATGGTAGGCTTTGTTACTTTCGTCCCAGCTCTCTGCAGGTCATTCACTAGGTCCCCCCGTGTGGTTCTGGAATTTTTGCTCACCGTTCTTGTGATCATTTTGGCCCCACGGGGTGAGATCTTGCGTGGAGCCCCAGATCGAGGGAGATTATCAGTGGTCTTGTATGTCTTCCATTTCCTAATAATTGCTCCCGCAGTTGATTTCTTCAAACCAAGCTGCTTACCTATTGCAGATTCAGTCTTTCTACAATTTTGTTTCTGGTGTCCTTTGACAGCTCTTTGGTCTTGGCCATAGTGGAGTTTGGAGTGTGACTGTGGACAGGTGTCTTCTATACTGATAACAAGTTCAAACTTGCAGTTTTACTTGAGTAAATATAAAGATACCTTAATAGAAAATGACTCAAGTATGGCAAATTTGGTACTTTTTCCACCACTGGGTCAAGCAACACCCGAGCTAGACCGGCTCACATATGTGCTTGTGCGAATTATAATTTTGTCCATCCCCAACCAGACACATGTGACAACCAAGTGTAAATCAATTGTGTTAATTTCAGGGCAGATCGGAAAAAAAACATGAATGAACATTTAGCTAGCTAGATAGTTTGCCTTGGAGATTAACTTTGGATTTAACCTGACATGCATATGGTCCACTTTTTAGCTGGTTCTTTGTAGAAGTTTGACACAGTGTTATACAAAATAGTATTTCTCTCTGACGATTAATCCACAGATAAAAAGTAAAACATTGTTCGTTTTTAGTTTGTTATCTTTGATTATTCTCTCCTCGTTCGTCTATCAACCACCCACGTGGGTTTGTATCCTCGTGAAAACCAAACCAAGTTCTATTTTAGCGTTCGGCAACACAGACGCTCATTGACGCACGCGAGCAATGTGGCTAAAATGATTGAATAACATGCATGTGTAAAAAAAAGTTGTTTTTTTTTTTAAATGCAATGCTAGCGCATGCAACGTGCCCGGTCTAGTCAGTGTTAGCTTTTACAGAGTGACGCAATAAGTGTTTCCCTACTAAAATACCATAATATGACCGTTGGCTTTTCTGCTAGCTGCATGTGGTGACAGAGTTCATGGACTTGCTATGGTGTAACGTTACCCAGCCCGGTCTCAGATCATTTCATATTATTCTGTATGTAAATCGGAAAACACTCCATTTAATATAATATGTTACGTTTCATTTGGTATTTATTAATTTGTGGATGTCCATCACCCATTTCGTATAATATGTGATGAATTACAATTTGTATTATGTCCATATAGCTGAAGCAGTAGGAAGCGCTCTCATCCATTTATATACAGATACAGTCTTATACTCACCTGGCCCCTCCCTGGATTTTGTGTTAAACGCTCTACAAAGCTTTCTTAGTGTCCAACAAACATTCTCTGCCCTTAACCTTGTTCTGAACGCCTCCAAAACAAAGGTCATGTGGTTTGGTAAGAAGAACGCCCCTCTCCCCACCGGTGTGATTACTACCTCTTAGGGTTTAGAGCTTAGGTAGTTACCCCATACAAGTACTTAGGAGTATGGCTAGATGGTACACTGTCCTCTCAGCACATATCAAAGCTGCAGGCTAAAGTTAAATCTAGTGACTAGGCAAATCTCTACTGACTTGCCTAGTTAAATAAAAAGGTAGAATAAAAATAAATTACAAATTTGCAAAACGTATGATACGGTTAAGGTTAGCTAAAAGGGTTACGGTTAGGGGAAGGGTTAGCTAACATGCTAAGTAGCAAGTCGTTGAAAAGTAGCTGAAACACTGAAGTTGTCCGTGATGACATTTGAACTCACAACCTTTGGGTTGCTAGACGTTCGCCTTATAAGCCCGCCCACCCACCCGGCTTCAATTTTTGCCTTAGACCATTGTGTCTTATGTAACCATACGTAACATATCATACAATTTGAGTGTCCGGGATTTACATTTCCTGTTACGTCTAGTAGATCAAAGGACAACAACCACCCGAGCCACTGCCTGTTCACCCCGCTATCATCCAGAAGGTGAGGTCAGTACAGGTGCATCAAAGCTGGGAACGAGAGACTAAAAAACAGCTTCCATTTCAAGGCCATCAGACTGCTAAAAAGCCATCACTAGCATATTAAAAGGCTGCTGCCCTATATATACTTGAAATCATCACTGGCCACTTTAATAATGGAACACTAGTCACTTTAATAATGTTTACATAATTTTGCATTACTCGTGTGTATACACTGTATTCTATCTTAGTCTGTCGCTCTGACATTTCTCGTCCATATATTTATAGATTCTTAATTAAATTCCTTTACTTAGATGTGTGTATTGTGTGTTTTGTTATGAAATTGTTAGATATACTTGTTAGATATTACGTTCCCACTGTTGGCGCTAGAAACACAAGCATTTTGCTACACCCGCAATAATATCTGCTAAACACGTGTATGCGACCAATAAAATTTGATACCAGACTGTTACCTCACTGTAAATAGGTAAAAAGAAAAGGTTTTAATTAACTACGTGTACAACTTATCTTAGCAGTGTTGTAACCATCTTCCTACAACATTGTAAACTACTATGCAAAAAATAAAAAATAAAAATCACTATTGGTATCACAACAACGAGAAAGCCACATGATGCATACAGTAGCCATATAGTAACATACCGGCTTTAGCAAGCATGGAGGCCAGCAGCTTGCAGACAATGGAGCCTCTCTTCCTCATCTTGCACTGCTTGCTGTAAGGGAAGTAGGGGATGACCCCAATGATGTTCTTGGCACAGTTAGTCTTGAGAGCATAGGCCATGACCAGCAGCTCCATGATGGCCGTGTTCACATCTCTGGGTAGGACAAAAGAACCATTCAAGAGACAATGGAGCAAGATGGACAGAGATAAGATAAGCAAGAGTGAGATAAGAGTAGTTGTAGATATTTCAGTAAACTGTTGAATAAAACTGGCTGTTGTGTTGTCATGGTTTTAATTTGCATGTTGCAGTAACTGACGGGGTATAAAATTCAAGATGTCGGCACGTCTCAAAACCACATTAACACACTCAGAGCGTTCGCTCTCGGAGTTAACAGTCGTCTTTGTTCAAACACATTCACTACACATTTAAGTGAGTGAGTCTATGACGCTAGTCAGTATCCTACAATGTTAAACTTACTTGACTACGTGCCCATTGTCCTGGCACTAATCGCCACATTGTAAGACAAGACGTTGAGCGCCACACTAATAGTCGTTCCCTAAACCCTGAAGTATAACCTTGAAAGCTATGGGGCATTTCTAAATAATTAAGCCTCAAGATCGTAACGAAGAATGACTCCATTGTTGTATGGGATTCAGCCAGTTCATGAGAGAAGCAGAGGCAAACTTTGTTGGGGACTTGATGCACTTTTATTAACACTATAATTAGTCATCAAAGATAACGTCTTATTACTTAACTAATACAAAGAGTGCAGTAAGGTAGTGCCGGAGAAGATTTGACCTAGGCAGCCTCCTGAAACAGCAGAGCCAACCACAATCATTAAAAGGGCAACTCAACCCCAATTTCACCCGTTGCATTTTCTAAAAAATGCATTCAGGCTAGAAGTTGTGGGTGGAAGGAATTGGTAAACATGGTTGTACCTGATCCCAACACTTTCTCAATAAAGCATAATCTGACAATAACATTATGTGCATTGTGAGCAAATACATCTCTGGACAGTTAGCGCACAGTGGTTAGT
The DNA here is from genome assembly GCF_018296145.1 of Oncorhynchus tshawytscha. Taxonomy (NCBI): domain Eukaryota; kingdom Metazoa; phylum Chordata; class Actinopteri; order Salmoniformes; family Salmonidae; genus Oncorhynchus; species Oncorhynchus tshawytscha. The sequence continues at coordinate 8,939,866 of NC_056460.1, read as the reverse complement.
CACCAAGTTCCTGGCATCTATTGCCACTTGCGGTTTAAGATCAAATCCCACTTGGGGTGCAAAAAAACATTTTAAATGTGGACTCACATTGCGGTATTGTGCTGAGGGAAAAAAAATGCAATTGTCACCTTGAAAATTAAGATTAGGGGCTCAATTCAATCCAACCTATATTGTATTATTTACGCAGTAGCTCTTCTTCCAACGATCAAATTAACTCAGATTGGTCTTGGGTACCAGGGCCGGCTCGCTCATTAGGTAGGATTATGCGTCCACCTATGGTGGCAGATCGACTAGGGCGCCATTTTCTAAGCTAAACTGACCAAGACTTATCTCCAACCTCACAATTAATTCTGCCCAAAAAACAATGACAATTTCTCTCAACCTGTGGCATATGGGCTTTTAATGATTAATTTCACCTTTATTTAACCAGGTAGGCTAGTTGAGAACAAGTTCTCCTTTACAACTGCGACCTGGCCAGGATAAAGCAAAGCACATCGACACATACAGAGTTACACTTGGAATAAACAAACATACAGTCAATAATACAGTAGAAAAAGTCTATATACAGTGTGTGAAAATGAGGTAATGCAATAAAATAGGCCATTGTGGCGAGGTAATTACGATATAGCAATTAAACACCGGAGTGATAGATGTGCAGAAAATGAATGTGCAAGTTGAGATACTTGGGTGCAAAGTAGCAAAATAAATAAAGTATGGGGATGAGGTAGTTGGATGGGATATTTACAGATGGGCTATGTACAGGTGCAATGATCCGTGAGCTGCTCTGACAGCTGGTGCTTGACGTTAGAGAGGGGGAGAAGGAGATATGGGTCTCCAGCTTAAGGTGGGCACTGATGCTGCCCTATGATAAGCATTGTAAACTTTGTCAAAGGCAGGGCTGCAAAATATTTAACTTGTCCATTCCAAGCACGCCTCTCCAGAGTGCAGTTGGGGACATACCATCATTTTTTTTTTTACATAAATCATGTAGCATATGGTAGAAAGTGTATGTGGTCTTTCCTGTAGCCTAAAGGCTGGAGATAAAATGTATAACAACGTAATGAGACGAACCATTTTTACATCATGCAGGTTTCTCCAATCCAATTGCCTAACCTAAATGGCGTCCAATCAAATCAAGAATGCGTTGACATCTTGACAAACATCCTAAAAACAGGATGGGTCAAAGTAAAATAGACAATATGGAATGGACAATCAGGCTACTCACAATTGCTGTCCAGGACTTTCATCCTGTGTGCTAAATTTCATGTGTACGCCTACATGTTTTGTTACAAGCTGATATTAGCGAAAAATAAAATCCTGCATTTCCCACTGTGTAAACACATGGCAAATAGGCTCCGGATAACGCCTACTGATACAATTGGATTGCTGATAGTCAGAGCTTAAAAAGCCAAATTGATTAGTCACAGGAATCAGGACTAATAAAGCCAATGTAACGGCCTGTTTTAATGTTTTTAATGGGCCTACACCACAAGGATGGGCATTCATACATTTCCATTGTGGTCAGACATGGTTGACTACACCCCTGTAAGGACGGACCGACAGTCTTTTGGACATCTTTGTTTTTCATAGGGTAGGCCTACCACATAGATAGCATTCCTAAAATTCTATTTTAGACAACACTGTAGGCCAGGGATGGGCATCTCCAGTCCTCTAGGGCCAAACTCGTGTCACACTTTTGCCCCAGATAACAAATCCGACACCAATAATCAACAAATGAGCATCTGCAGTTTAGAATGGAATTAAGTGTCAGCGGCTGTGTTGACCAGAGATGTGGAACAAGTTTGACACCTCTCCCAACCCCAAGGACTGGAGTTGACCATCCCTGCTGTAGACTATACCTCGGTAAGAACGGACCGATACGGACGCCTTATGGACTTATTTTTTTGTCCGGTCTGTACCAGCCTTTATTTGCAACAAATATACGTCTATGAATTACATCTTGTCAACTTTCATTCAGAACCGAAAATGAATCTTCAACATCTGGAAAAATTGACTTTAGTTGTCTTTCCAACATAATTTTGCTTACTGGGACTATTGTTGAAGGGGCGCCAATTTTTGTTGTCTCGCCTAGGGGTGCAGAAGGGCCAGGACCATTCCTGTAGGTACTGTATAAAACCCTACAACTACTACCAGGGATAAATATTGTAAATTAAGGATTTGAAATAAAAAGTATCTGCTCCATGTGGGATTAGAAATCACAGCCATTGAACTATGAGCCACCAATTAGTCATAGCAGTTGGGAGAAAATACGAGTTGACAGCGCCACCATTGTCACCCATTTCTCATTATGATGGATATAGCTATGAATATAAACGTAAAATCCTACATGTTTTTATTCTTCGTAAAAGCACATAAGTGTATGAAACGGTAAGCAAAAAATTTATCATATGCGGAAATATGCCTCACTGCCTTTTGAATTTTGTGTAACATCAGTAGTCTAGTCAAGGAAGCCTTATGCAAAATATACTGGCACACTCCACTTACCAGACCATTACCAAATAAGGCGTGTGGTCACCTGCTTTTATAGTGAGCCTCGAGGTGGTACCACCTAGCACATCTAGAAGGGAGTGTATTTCATACCAAACCTCTCCCTTGAGATGAAGAGGCACCTTCTCAAGGTGCCTTCTTTTACATTACAATGGTTGAGTTTAACCATTAAGGACAAAAAGAGCTAGATTTACTAAAATTTACTAAAATACCTAAATATATCACTTTTGCAACAAACTGTCAAAATGAAGACCAGAATTTGTTTCACTATAAATAAGCCTAAAACATCTGGTTTTAGACTAAAAATACATTTAAAAAGTTCAGGAAAGTTACTTGTCAGTGCCCCCCCTAGCTGGCTGTTAATATTGCAATCTCAATTTCCCAGGCAGCTCCTGCCAACCAATGAATGACATAACCACTGGATGAAAATATGTTTGTGGAAGACAGATGTAACGGATGTGAAACGGCTAGCTTAGTAAGCGGTGCGTGTTAAACAGCGTTTCAATCGGTGACGTCACTTGCCCTGAGACCTTGAAGTAGTGGTTCCCCTCGCTCTGCAAGGGCCGCGGCTTTTGTGGAGCGATGGGTAACGATGCTTCGAGGGTGACTGTTGTTGATGTGTGCAGAGGGTCCCTGGTTCGCACCCAGGTATGGGCAAGGGGACGGTCTAAAGTTATACTGTTACACAGACACCCATGGGGGGTCATATTCTGACTGATCAGCGATGAATCAACAATGTCTGCCTAATTTCACAAGGGAATACATTTACGTTCCTCTCATCTAGTTTCTATTGATCAATTTGGTTCTGTGGCGATACTGCAAATCCAACGAACTAGAATATACACCCTTTATGACGGTGTAGAAGACATGACACCCGGATCCTCTCACCTTGGAATGGTCTGAATGATAAAGATGTCTTGACCACGAACAGACTCTTTCACATCCACCCTGGTTTCTGTAAATAAAAAAACAAAAGCAAATCAGTTTCAGGAGCAAGTAACTCCAGATACAGTATGCCGACCATCATCTACGGTGCATTCGGAAGCTATTCAGACCCCTTGACTTTTTCACGTTACAGCCTTGACCGAAAATGTATTCAATAAAAATGTTTCTTCAATCTACACACAATACCACATAATGATAAAGCAAAAACAGTTTTTAAAATTGCACAATTACATACAAATTAAAACTGAAATACCTTATTTACATAAGTATTCAGACCCTTTGCTATGAGACTCGAAATTGAGCTCAGGTGCATCCTGTTTCCATTGATCATCCGAGAGGTTTCTACAACATGATTGAAGTCCACCTGTGTTAAATTCAAATGATTGCGTATGATTTGGAAACACACACCTGTCTATATATAATGTCCCACAGTTGACAGTGCATGTCAGAGCAAAAACCAAGCCATGCGGTCGAGGCACAGATCAGGGAAGGATACCAAAAAATGTCTGCAGCATTTAAGGTCTCCAAGAACACAGTGGCCTCCATCATTCTTAAATGGAAGAAGTTTGGAACCACCAAGATTCTTCCTAGAGCTGGACGCCTGGCCAAACTAAGCAATCAGGGGAGAAGGGCTTTGGTCAGGGAGGTGACCAGGAACCCGATGGTCACTCTGACAGAGCTCCAGAGTTCCTCTGTGGAGATTGTCCTCCTTCTGGAAGGTTCTCTCATCTCCTCCAAACAAGCCTTGATGGTAGAGTGGCAGGCGGAAGCCACTCCTCATTAAAAGGCACGTTGACAGCTTGCTTGGAGTTTGTCAAAAGGCACCTAAAGACTCAGACTACGTGAAAGAAGATTATTTGATGTGATGAAACCAAGATTGATCTTTGGCCAGAATGCCAAGTGTCTCGTCTGGAGGAAACCTGGCACCATCCCTACGTGAAGCATGGTGGTGGCAGCATCATACTGTGGGGATGTTTTTCAGCGGCAGGGACTAGGAGACTAGTCCGGATTGAGGGAAAGATGAAAAGTAGAGAAAGATCCTTGTTAAAAACCTGCTCCAGAGCGCTCAGGACCTAAGGACATTGATCCTAAGCACACAGCCAAGACAATGTAGGAGTGGCTTTGGGACAAGTCTCTAAATGTCCTTGAGTGGCCCAGCCAGAGCCCAGACTTAAACGAGATCGAATATCTCTGGAGAGACCTGGAAATAGCTGTGCAGTGACTCTCCCCATCCAACCTGACAGAGCTTGAGAGGATCTGCAGAGAAAAATGGAAGGAACTCCCCAAATACAGCTGTGCCAAACATGTAGCATCATACCCAAGAAGACTTGAGGCTGTAATCGCTGCCAAAGGTCTTTCAACAAAGTACTGAGTAAAGGGTCTGAATACTTATGTAAATGTGATTTTTAATAAATGTGCAAAAATGTCAAAGCCTGTTTTTGCTTTGTCATTATGTGGTATTGTGTGTAGATTGAAAGAAAACAATTGAATCAGTTTTGGAATAGGGCTGTAACGTAACAAAATGTGGAAAAAGTCAAGGAGTCTGAATACTTTCCGAATGCACTGTATACCAGGGATATTTAGCTCTTACACTACGAGGTCCAGAGCCTGCTGGTTCTGTTCTACCTGATAATTAATTGCAAACCTGGTGTCCCAAGGCTTAAAAATCATTTTTTACCTAAGACAATTGAGACATGGATCGTGTATGTGCGCCATTCAGAGGGTGCCTTTGAACAGGGTATGGTAACAGGTGCACCGGTTTGTGTCAAGAACTGCAACGTTGCTGGGGTTTTCACACTCAGTTTCCCCGTGTGTGTCAAGAATGGACCCCCACCCAAAGGACATCCAGCCAACTTGACATCTCTGGGAAGCATTGGAATCAACATGGGCCAGCATCCCTATGGAATGCTTTCGACGAATTGAGGCTGTTCTGAGGGCAAAAGTGTGGGGGGTGCAACTCTGTGACTTGTTTCTGGAAAACTCCTGTCACGTGTAACTACTTAACATAAGGTATTTGAACAAACATTTTTTTACTCAAAATGCTTTTGGAATGTGTACTCAAGTTGCTTTAACAAAATTGTATGCCATTTGTAAATATGAATAAAATAATTCAATTACGAGCCTAGTTGGTTTAGCCACGGAAAAAAACAGGAACCTTTCCAATGGCTATGATTGGCTGAGATAATGGATGGGCTGGTCAAGCCAATTGGATTGGTCTGCCATGTAGCTTCTTTCTTTAGCGTGAGCTGCTCAGTATGTGTAGGTAATCCTTTCGAACGCTTTTTGAAAGATATCACAAAGAACTGCAAAAGTGTTGCTAATGGTCTCCACTTTCATGAGGACAGTTTTGAAATTGGCGGAATGCTCGGTGGAAGCAGAGTATACAGCTAAGGAGAGAGAGAAAATTCTGCCGTTTGATTGCAACTACGCGGAGGGAGTCAAAAAGAGAACACAGAGAAGGCTGTTGTATAAAACACTTGTCTCCGGATTACATCTTCAGACTAAGGGCAACCATGGCATCGGTGAGGGAGAAGCGTTAATCTATGAATACATGTAAGAGTCTAGCTAGCTAAAATTTCCGATATTATACGTTTCTAATTTTGGCAGAAAATAATTGCTGGCTAGCTGTCTCGCTAGATAACATTACATGTATGATATGTGTAGTAATATTATTCATACCTCAGAGCCATTTGAATTGCTACCTATAGCCTAATGTTACCTAGCTAAGAAACATTGAACCTAGTTGGTTAGCTTTACCTAGCTGAAAATTCATAAAGGACAGTAACGTTATGAGTTGGGATTATGGTTCATTGTTGAGCTAGCTAGCTAACAAAAACACACTCCACTATGCAAGTAAACGTTCACTGTACCATTTACACCTTCTGTATCATATGCTTGTGACAAATAAACAGATTTTATTTAATATTGTGCGTGTTTACCAGAGACGGTAATGTGAAGAACATGACCAGCACCGAAGTCAAATTAGATATAACGTTAGGCCAACTAGACAGTGTCCAAGTTCAATAAATACAATTATGTCACAATCACAAGCTATTTTCTGTAGTTAGCTTGCCATTAACTTGTAAATAATGATCTTGTTGTGAGTTTATTTACCTTAAATAATTCATACAAATTAGGTCAATAAAAACATTGTCAGCTATTTCATATGGTAATTATCTGAACTGGCAAGTCAGCTAACAAGCTAGAAACTGACCAAAACATTGTTTAGAAAGTTGCTTTTATTTGCCTGGTTTGCTCGATTGACATATAATAAATACATTTTTAAACAGATTGGTTTATTGGTGTTAAAATACACCAGTTATGCTATTTTGGACCACCAGGATGCTGATGTCATGCAGCCTGTTGTTTTTGTTCATGTCACTGCGACAACTGTATACAGACATGTCAATAGACGTAGTATAAACCTTTAGTCTTGAAATCTTTGGTTGTTTAGTTCACTACTGTACTCACTCGGTTTAGCACGGCCTCACATGTGAATCCTTAAAGAGACGGGTGGGGCTTAAGAGGGTGTGAACAATACTGAATGGGTGTAGACAAAAGATTTCTCCAATAGGTATAACAAAACATTCAAGGGCCATTTTATCAAAAATGGGGTTACCAGTTTATCAACTTTCAAAGCAGAAGTACTTTCCTAATTGTTCCTCAACTGTAGTGTATGATATCACATTTTTTAGCTCTGAATCTCTACTTTTAGAGACTCACAATTTTGCCACAAGACTGAATCGAGCTGGTCGTTCACATATTAGGAAGGGGTCCTTCATGTTTTGTACACTCAGTGTATATACTATATGAAGCTGAAAGGGTTAACCTGGCATCTCACCTCTGTTGGACTCTTGGTAAACAACAGACTTTCCCAAGTCTACGCCAAGCCGTCTGCAAGGAGAGAAGGAAGGTGTTAGACAGTAAATAAACAAAAACACACAACTAAAATCATCCACACACAGGAGGAATGCCCGCCTTGAGTAACTGGCCCAACTCATCAATCATTATTATTGTGGGTGCTTATGTTTGTCCTATTTAAGATAGGAGTTTACATACACTTAGGTTGGAGTATTAAAACTGGTTTTTCAACCACTCCACAAATTTCTTGTTAAACTATAATTTTGGCAAGTCGGTTAGGACTTTTGAACTCTAATAGTGGTGGTGTAAAGACATTTGTTTATGAATACCTGTCATTAAAATGACTTAGTAAATTTGTAGAATATTAAGTTTATACATTGTGTAAACACACAATATTTCTATTGAGATGCATTACATTGAAAAATTGTCCACCATCTCTAAAAATGTCAGGTGCAAGAGAGATGTCATTCATTCTTTGCTATGATCATTGATATCCTGAAGAAGCTATCCCTTTTCTTTCTTTGCCTGAAAATGTTTGGATATACTGGTGAAGTTACATTGTTAATTAGCTAGTCAATGAAGTAACATGACTGAAAAATGTGTAAATAAATGGTGAGTAGTTTTGGTAGGCCCACAACATTTAAAATGGGGTCCCGGTAATCCGCAATAGGAAGATAATGTGGCACCATAGTGGTGAGAGAACTCGAGACGTTGGAACACAACTATACAAGTGCTTATTTCCAAAGAGCGCTCAGTAAGCCAAGCCCCAGTGGGCAGAGCTAGGCATGTTGCACTTGGATACGTTTTAATATGGGAAGAATAGCCTCTCATTTTACAAATGGGTCAGTTTGGTTCCGTGTAGCCTGGTTATGCTAATATACATACACACACAAAAGTGTGTACACCCCTTCAAATTAGTGGATTTGGCTATTTCCGACATATCCGTGGCTGACCAGTGAATAAAATCAAGCACACATCCATGCAATCTCCATAGACAAACATTGGCCTTACTGAAGAGCTCAGTGACTTTCAACGAGGCACTGTCATGGGATGCCACCTTTCCAAGAAGTCAGTTTGTCAAATTTCTGCCCTGCTAGAGCTGCCCCGGTCAACTGTAAGTGCTGTTATTGTGAAGTGGAAACATCTATGAACATCAACTGTTCAGCCGCAAAGTGGTAGGCCACACAAGCTCATAGAACAGGACCGCCGAGTGCTGAATCATGTAGCGAGTAAAAATCATCTCTCCTTGGTTGCAACACTCGCTACCGAATTCTAAACTGCCTCTGGACGCAACATCAGCACAAGAACTGTTCGACGCGAGCTTCATGAAATGGGTTTCCATGGCAGAGCAGCCACACACAAGGGAAAGGGGGATACCTAGTCAGTTGTACAACTAAATGTCTTCCGCATTTAACCCCTCACCATGCGCAATGCAAAGCGTCGACTGGGGTTGTGTGAAGCTCACCGCCATTGGACTCTGGCGCAGTGGAATTGTGGTCTTTTGAGTGAGGATTCACGTTTCACCATCTGGCAGTCCGACAGACGAATCTGTGAATGGCCGATGCCAGGAGAACACTACCTGCCCGACTGCGTAGTGCCAACTTTAATGTTTGGTGGAGGAATAAGTCTGGTGCTGTTTGTCATGGTTCGGGCTAGGCCCCTTAGTTCCAATGAAGAAAAATCTTAATGCTACAGCATACAATGACATTCTAGACGATTCTGTGCTTCCAACTTTGTGGCAACAGTTTGGGAAATGCTCTTTCCTGTTTCAGCATGACAATGCCTCCATTCACAAATTCGAGGTTCATAATGGTTTGTTGAGATCGGTGTGGAAGAACTTGACTGGCCTTCACAGAACCCTTTACCTCAACCCAATCGAACACCTTTGGGATGAATTGGAACGCAGACTGCGAGCCAGGCCTAATCTCCCAATATCAGTGCTTTCACTTCAGTGGATGGGGAGTAGCCATGTCATAAACCACTCCCTTTGCCATTCTCACATAATGCTTTTGTATAGTAAAAAACACATTTCCAATTCATACGTGCATAATACATACAGTTGAAGTCGGAAGTTTACATACACCTTAGCCAAATACATTTGAACTCAGTTTCACAATTCCTGACATTTAATAGTTGTAAAAATTCCCTGTCTTAGGTCAGTTAGGATTACCTCTATTTTAAGAATGTCAGATGTCAGAATAATAGAGAATGATTTAAGCTTTTATTTATTGAATCACATTCCCAGTAGAAGTTTACACACTCAATTAGTATTTGGTAGCATTGCCTTTAAATTGGGTAGCCTTCCACAATAAGTTGGGTGAATTTTGGCTCATTCCTCCTGACAGAGCTGGTGTAACTGAGTCAGGTGTGTAGGCCTCCTTGCTCGCACACACATTCTCAGTTCTGCCCACAAATTTTCTATAGGATTGAGGTCGGGGCTTTGTGATGGCCACTCCAATACCTTGACTGTTGCCCTTTTGCCACAACTTTGGAAGTATGCTTGGGGTCATTGTCCATTTGGAAGACCCAATTGAGACCAAGCTTTAACTTCCTGACTGATGTCTTGAGATGTTGTTTCAATATATCCACATAATTTTCCTCCCTCATGATGCCTTCTATTTTGTGAAGTGCACTAGTTCCTCCTGCAGCATGATGCTGACACCCCCGTGCTTCACGGTTGGGATGGTGTTCTTCGGCTTGCAAGCCTCCCCTATTTCCTCCCAATGTAACGATGGTCAAACAGTTCCATTTTTGTTTCATCAGACCAGAGGACATTTCTCCAAAATGTTATGTTGATATAAGACCCATTTTACTATGGATATAGATACTTTTGTACCTGTTTCCTCCAGCATCTTCACAAGGTCCTTTGCTGCTGTTCTGGGATTGATTTGCACTTTTCGCACCAAAGTACATTCATCTCTAGGAGACAGAACGCGTCTCCTTCCTGAGCATTATTACGGCTGCGTGGTCCCATGGTGTTTATAATTGGTGTACTATTGTTTGTACAGATGAACGTGGTACCTTCAGGCATTTGGACGTTGCTCAAGGATGAACGAGACTTGGAGGTCTCCAATTTCTTTCTGAGGTCTTGGCTGATTTTTGATTTTACCATGATGCCAAGCAGAGGAACTGAGTTTGAAGATAGGTACACCTCCAATTGACTCAAATGATGTCAATTAGCCTATCAGAAGCTTCTAAAGCCATGACATCATTTTCTGGAATTTCCAAGCTGTTTTTCAAGGCAGTCAACTTAGTGTATGTAAACTTCTGACCCACTGGAATTGTAATACAGTGAATTATAACTGATATAATCTGTCTGTAAACAATTGTTGGAAAAATGTGTCATGCACAAGGTATATGTCCTAACCGACTTGCCAAAACTATAGTTTGTTAACAAGAAATTTGTGGAGTGGTTGAAAAATGTGTTTTTATGACTCCAACCTAAGTGTATGTAAACTTCCGACTTCAACTGTACCTAGAATTCATATAGGCCCAATATAAGCTGTATCTCAATATTTATTTTATTCTGGTGCTCTTAAAATTTAATGAGGCGCGTCTTACTTTTTGTAGTGCTCCTAACAGCAAAAATGTTCATTTAGAGCCCTGCTGATCAGGCCTAAAATTTCCCGCCGTTATCGATGGCCCTTCTGTGGCCATAACGCCCCCTAAAAACATGAATGCATTGTGGCCAAAGTGCTCCGAAGCACGGCTCACGGCTCTCATATCTCAATTCTTATTAGCCAATGCCCATCACGTGACTGTATCCTTCTCACAGAAATAGCAGCTCTGAAGTAGGCTACTAGTGAAGACAGACACATTGGGGATGCAACGGTGCATGTCTTCCTTATCGAATTCTGAGGTGCGTATTGAAGATGTTAGAAGAACCGTCAGCCAACAAGTTGAGTAAAACACCAAAAGCACGAACCTGTGTCAATCTACTATTCCCACATTACAAAAGTCAACCTATTCCATTGGATGGCTTGTCATTCGGTGCGAGAAATAAATATTCCAAATAGACTGGGACAGTTGTTGGCCAAAGAATATCAAAATAATACAACCAGAGTATGTTTTTAAAAAGCAATGAGACAAGATCACAAATTGGATAGCACAAAATTGGGGATGACATTTTTTATAATTTCAAAATAAATATAATTGTAAAAAGTTCCCCTGCCTCCGCTCAGATTGCAAGGTGGGTGATGTTGCAATGGGCAAGAGGCACTGGCCTTTCCGAACAGTGCCTCAAGTATGACAGAATCAAGCCTTTAGACGTTAATATTAATTATCCTACATCATATTTGTCAAGAATGACTGTAGTTTAGCGTATGTATCTATGACCCGTTTCAGGAAGCTAGGTGTATGTCGCACGTCACTACTTCACAGGAAAGGCATATATACATTTTTTTTTAATCAACATTTTTGGGCAGAAATGTTTTCTGGAATATGAACTTCCATGTGCCTCAATAAGAAATGTGTATGCCATCTATAAATACAATTGTTAAATTATGAGCCCAATTGGTTTAGCCATGGGAAAAGTTAGGAACCTTCCCGCTAGCAATGATTGACTGAGATAATGAATGGGCTGGACATGCTGAGGAGTTTGGATTGGTCTACCATGCTTCTGTCTATAACATGAGCTACTCAGTATGTGTAGATAATCCTTGCTACCTCAGCTTTTTGAAAGATATAGTAGCCATGGAGAACTGCAAAAGTGTTGCTACTGCTCTCAACATCATTTCTGCCCTGAATTTAGCAGGCGCTATCAACAAAGCTCAGTAGGGAAGAAGTTGCGAATAATCAGATGAGGAAATTCCTGACTTGGGCAAAAACATTTTGACTGAACCAGACATTGTAGAGTCTTCTGATGACAGTGGTGGAGAAGAAACAGCAATCAACAGTGTTGTCACAGAAGAAGTTGACTTTTTAATAAGTGGAATGCCCGGTGGAATACCTGCAGATTCATACTACACCATTTCATGAGATTGAGGTTCATTGTTTAGCTAGCTAGCTAGCTACATGTCTAAACAAGACTCCACTGCGAGATGAATACATGACCAATCAAGTTTGTCAGGTGTGTTTGGGCGTGACTATGGCCATTATTGTATTTCATGAACATGTGAACTACACTACCTTACTCATTCTGTTTGGCACATGGCCTCACATGTAAATCCTTAAAGAGATTGGTGGGGCTAAGGCTTAAGAGGGTGTGAACGATTCTGATTCGGAGTAGACAAAGAAGAGCACTCCAGTTGGTGGACCAAAATATTCAGGAGCCATTTTTTGACTGAAAGCATTTTTTGACTGAAAAGGAGGTGGGGTTGGTGACATATATACGTAATTAAGTCATTAAAGTGTGGCTACATTTTCTGGTACTCCCTCCTGTCTGCATCGGTCTGGACATGAAGACTGTAGCCAATACGCATAGGCTATCACCTACACTTTCACATGCAGGCAAATTATTTATGTACATTTACAGACACGTTTTTCTGAACAGAATAGCAGTGTTTCGGTTTTCAAATTGGCTATTAAAATGTTATATTTTGATTTGTGGACTTAGTGCCCGAGCAGATGTCCTTGCTGCTTTCGCAGATTGGGCACCTCTTGAAGGCCAAATGGCCTTGCCCGTAAAGTCACAAAATTCCAGGCCTGCTGGTGAGCAATGTTCCCTTTATGGCTGCGATGGCTGTGATCGAATAAACACAATACGAACGCAACAAACGCTAGCGTCCCACCTCGACAACAGCCAGTGAAATTGCAGGGCGCCAAATTCGAAACAGATATCCCATAATTAAAATTCCTCAAACATACAAGTATTATCCACCATTTAAGATAAACCTATTGTAAATCAAACCACAATGTTGATTTCAAAAAGGCTTTACTGCGAAAGCACACCATGCGATTATGTTAGGTCAGCACCTAGTCACAGAAAACCATACAGCCATTTTTCCAGCCAAAGAGAGGAGTCACAAAAAGCAGAAATAGAGAAAATTAATCACTTCATGTTATACAATACATGTATGTTTTGTTCGATAAAGTTGATATTTATATCCAAAAATCTCAGTTGACATTGGCGCGTTATGGTCAGAAATGCATTGTCTCAAACATCCGGTGAAAGTGCAGAGAGCCACATCAAATTACAGAAATACGAATAAAGATAAACTTCTCCTTAATGAAACCGCTGTGTCAGATTTTAAAAAGGCTTTACGGAGAAAGCACACTTGGCTATTAGGTTAGGTCTGCGCCAAGCCACAGAAGCCCATACAGCCATTTTCCAGCCAAGGAGAGTGTCACACAAGTCAGAAATAGCATTAAAATTAATCACTAATCACCTTTGATGATCTTCATCTGGTGGCACTCCCAGGTCTCCATGTTAGACAATAAATGTTTGTTTTGTTCGATAAAGTTCCTCTTTATGACCAAATACCTCCTTTTTGTTAGCACGTCTTGTCCAGTAATCCGAATGCTTAAGGCGCGGGCAGGGCACTAAGTCCAGACAAAAAGGTTTTTTTTTAAGTACAATAAAAGTTAGTAGAAACATGCCAAACGATGTTTAAAAATCAATCCTCCGGTTATTTTTGTCATAAATAAATCAATAATATTTAAACCGGACAAAAGCTTTGTCAATAGGAAAGGAGAAACAAGAAAGGCGTGTTCCCGATCAGGCGCATGGCTGATGAATGGAAATTTCCACTGGCCACTGATTGAAAGTGCTGTATCTCCCTCATTTTTCAGAGTAAAAGCCTGAAACAACGCCTAAAGACTGGCCACATGTAGAGGAAGCCACAGAGCTTGTGAACTGGGTCCTAAGTCTTTGTATGGTGGATAGGCTTACAATGGAAAAACAGCCTTTCAAAATAATAGTTCTTCCTGGATGGATTTTCCTCTGGTTTTTGCCTGCCATATCAGTTCTGTTACACTCACAGACATTATTTTAACAGTTTCTGAAACTTAGGAGTGTTTTCTATCCAAATCTATTAATTATATGCATATCCTATCTTCTGGGTCTGAGTAACAGGCAGTTTAATTTGGACACACTTTTCATCCAAAATTCCAAATGCTGCCCCCTACCCTAGTGAAGTTAACAAGAGAATCACTGACATGATGTCAGCTGGTCCTTTTGTGGCAGGGCTGAAATGCAGTGGAAATGTTTTTTGGGGATTCAGTTCATTTGCATTGCAAAGAGGGACTTTGGGATAAAGATAGCCCAATTCTGATATTTTTCCACCACTTTTTACATTTATGTAGTGGGGCTATCCCACCCTTTACTTATTTTATTGTATAGGCGAGAGGAAAGTTGAGTTTTTGCTGAAAGAGCACTGGGCCGGATTCAAACCCACACTGGCAGCGGTACATGTTCTCTAGAAGCAGCAGCCTATACCGCTAGACCAGTGGTTCCCAGGGGTACTAGGACCCCTAGGGGTACTTGGCCTTTCCACAGGGGGTACTTGAGAAGACTCATGAGACCATAGGCCCACTAGTAAAATGCACACGAGGGGGTACTTCAGGTGTAATCCGGCAGAGCAAAATTCAGTTGGTGGAACAGTAACGTAAACTCACCCCATTCCGTACAAATGTGGGCAACCGCAACATTCAAACGAGGCTACAAAGAAAACTAATGGGAGTGATAGCGACTGTGTTGACCTCAAAATATGGGGTGCGAACAAAGTTTCTATTCAAGCGTTGGTTGACATGGTAATGGCTCTAGAGTGTTGGAGAAAAGTTGAAAAAAACAGACCCTCCGTTACATCGTGACGTGTCATGCAGTAACGTACAGCACGCATAAAGCAATGACACATTATATAAACTCTTTATAGTGTTTTATTTATATTTTAGAGGCGATAAATTGGACAGATCGAGTGAAAAAAAGCCATTTTCCCACAACATATCTCCTTCTCACTATCACGCATTAGTATCGCTTCCCCACCAGCCATTTTTTTAAAAGACCTGATGGCTCATTGCCTTCTTGAATCATGCAGAAACGGGCAGCGTGGGGGTAATGTAATTGATTCTGTTGGGAAAGGGGAGAAATTGTGCTTTACAATGGTATTGACATTACAGTTGACCTGGAAGTATTACGTTTTTGGGGCGCTAAAATAAGGTCAATTGTACAGACCGAGGCGATGTACAAAAGTGAGTGAGTTTACGTTAACCGAAAAAGTTTGGGAACAACTGCGCTAGGCCACCACTAATTTGTCTTTTGACTACTTTCAAATCCAGTTGAGGGAAAAAAATGTAATTGAGAGTTGCAAGATATTCATTTGAATGCGCAGCATATACTTACTCCGTGATCTTCTTGGCAAGCTCGGTGCATGCGGTGGTCGAGTTGGCAGAGAAGACACGGTACCCACTTTTTGAGATATTCATTGTTGAGTGACTATAGGAAAGCTTCGAGAATGACAGACGAGATTTATAGGGCCTTATAAACGTCAATGGCCACGTACTTTGCCTACTCACATTGACAATATCGACTCCTTTTATAAATGCAGGATTTAAGAACACGGAAATACGTCGAGTGAGGAATGTTACAAAATCTCAAATAAACACCGGCCTATATGTAGCTAACCCACATAACTGGCGTAAGTAAACACATCTACTTATCGATCGCAGTATGACTGGTCTATCAAACTAGAAAACGGAGTTTTTCCACATCCGCACATTGATCTGTAGGCTACTCTACGAAAAACGCGCTCCACCTAATTCTTCAACTGGAAACATATTTTGCAATAAATGTACACTACAGCAGACTCGTGTAATCTCAAAAAGTGTATATAATGTTGCTTCTAGCGTAGCTAATGTAAACTTTGTAGCAATGAGGTCGCGTCAAAGAAAATAAGAGTAATTTCATTGGGTAGCCAACGATTAACATATTGGCAGTATAATAATCCAATGTGATTGCTGCTTTGGAACAGAGGGCGGTTTGTTCGAATTTTCAACCACTCAGAGCACTTCAATTATGCGCGAGGTCAAAGAGTAACCTTACGTAGAAGGCGTAAAAAGACGTAAAGAGACGCTCAAGTAATGAGTTATTATGAAGAAGAAACATGTAGGTAACATATTATGTTTTTAAATACTTTAAGAGTGTTTTTTCAGGGGGAACGGTAGGTCATGTATAATTTAATATAATACAAATCAAATAAAAAATTGTTACACAACTCTGTCATATTTCCTAGAAATCTAACTAGCCTAATGAAACTTTTCTATACTCTTTCCTCAATTAACAAATACAGTTTCAAAATTGCTTGTAGTCATCCCATATCATTAGGAGGTTACGTAAGTACTTTCTTGAATTTTCAGCAGGAACAGCTTCATAATAATGACCACAAAGTCAGAATTGACTAAAGAGTTAATTGACATTGGGAGAATTGCTGGCAATTTTGTCTTTTCACTATAAAAATTACCCTTGATGAACAGCTTGTTATTCTATCACCAAAGGATTTGTTTAATAAGATAATGTGTGGGCATGTACAGTGTGAGGATATGCTACCTATTTTTTTGTCAGTGTCCTTGTGGAATGCGGTCATCCAGCTTAGCTCAATGCTAGGCATGGATCTCCACACTTATATATGGGTGTCACAGCAGATTCCTTCACTAAGGCCATTGGCGTAGAACAAGGGACAGAGGGTGCGATCCAGAGGTAGTACCACCCTCCCAACGTCTTAATGTTATGTCCATGTAACCGATGTGAAATTGCTAGCTAGTTAGCGGTGGTGCGCGCTAATAGCATTTCAATCGGGTGACGTCACTCTCTCTGAGACCTGGAGTAGTTGTTCCCCTTGCTCTGCAAGGGCCGAGGCTTTTGTGGAGCGATGGGTAATGATGCTTCGTGGGTGTCAGTTGTTGATGTGTGCAGAGGGTCCCTGGTTCGAGCCCAGGTAGGGGTGAGGGGACAGAAGTTATACTGTTACATCCACACCATACACCTAGGGTTCCTTCAGCCCCTCACCTGCCCCCCTCCACCACCACCCCCCCATCAATCCTCTCATCCTTTGAGCACCTTCTCCTTTAGCAGGTCCAATATGACCTGTCTTTCCTGGCTCTCCAGCTCGAACCTCCTCTCCCTCTCCTTCCTCTCCGCCCCCAGCCTCTCTCTCTCCAGAGTGATCTTACTCCTCTGGATCTCTAGCTCCTCCCTCCTCAGCAACAACTCCTCCTCCCGCAGTCGTTGTTCCGCCTCCGAGCGCTTCTCCAGGAAGCTGAGGATCTCTGAGTAGGTCTGGCAGCAGCATTGGCAAGGCTGCTTGGCCATGGGCGCCGCCGAGACTAGCGAGAGCTCCGCCAGGTTCTCCTGCTGCTCCTCGGGCTCTGGGGTCGTGGGGACTGAAGGGGGCAGGGAGGGGAGAGAATAGAGAGGGAGATAGTTGGTGATGGGGAGGATAAAGTCTCAAAAGGTCAACATTTTTTGGTTATCATTTCTTTGGTCGTAGTCACTCAAAAATTTTGCTGAGGAGCAAACATGTCACTGTGTGTCTCTTTGAGTACCAGCACACACAGAGACAACTGTTTTAGGCGGGGCAAGGGCAGGGCATTCTAAGCAATTGCAGGGGAACCACTGGTTTGGTCAAAGTAGTGCTATAATAACAGTAATCTCTTCAGATGTGTGTCCTATTTCCTTCCTCCATTTGAATATAATCACAGATCTACAAGTTATTCTCTCACCTCACAGATCTAAACAGACTTGGATGGGGTTCTTACCTTTGGGTTGTCCTGTTTGTGTGGAGATAATGATGGGTTTGTCCTGCTCTGGTTGACTAGCCAGCTCTTCCAAGGCTCGTTTCCTGAGTTCCTCATCCTGGTACTTACTCTCCCCGCTGGCCAGAAGACCCTTCTCTGCCTCCAGCTCCAACACCTCATGGAGTAGGTCTTCTTTCTGGGCATACAGCCTCTCTGTCCCAAACCTGAATTACATACAGGCACATAAGCATGAACAGACACAAACACACAAGGTTGGGTATCAGCTTCTAATACATTCCTCCTATTAAGCATATGTATGTCTAATGTCAACTTCTGGACAGTCTTGACCAACCTGCGTAGGCTGGGGAAGTCCTGCTTCTTGTAGTAGTCCAGCAGCAGCATGGTCCTCTCCCTGCAACGCCGGGCGTCCACCTCGAAGCTCTCGTCCTGCAGGGCAGCAGTGATGATCTCCCCGACACGGGCCCAGATACGACCTGACTCCTTGGAACAGAACGGGTTCTGAGCAATGACCTCACGGAGCAGCAGGATGTCGTGGCGGGCGGAGAATCGCACCTGTCGCTTGCGGGGAGTGGTGGAGGGGCCGGCGAGGGAGAAACCTAGGGAGAGGAAGGGGGATGGAAAAAGTGACTATTGGTATAGAATCCTCAGATATGACCTTTGCCAAGAGGTCTGGGCCCCTAGTGCACTTATACTGTAACATTGGTTCAAGCCTCACTGACTGTTCCTCCTCAATTGCTACTTCAGAAAGTAAATAGACAATCCAGATGGTAAGGAAATAACTTGAAGTTCAACATGGGGAGCTGCAAGATAAACTACTCTGCTGAATATAAGGGGTTCACATTGGTGAATGTTTGGGAAACATACCTTGGTTGTAGTCCTTTTGGAAACCGTTTCCGTTTAAGAAGGAGACGTAAAGAAAAACGGGTGAGACCCTATTTGAATATGTCCCAAGAGAAACTCTCGTTTGCGGTTTCCGTTTGAAGTAAACGGTTTTGCAACAGGGCGAAACGATTTGTAACAGATTAAGCTAATGATTACAACCCATGGCAAAGTATTTAATCATATACGTAATTTAACTGGGAACGACCTGTAGGCTATTTGTTGGCGATTGGGGATCAGCTGTCATACAAAGCAAAGCCGATATTATCACTTTCACTGTCAAAGCAACAGCCGAAGCCCCCTATTTGCCTGGTGATGTAGGCTAGTTGCTAAAACGCTTTGCCATTCCAGGCACAAGTGCAAGCAACACGGCACGTCTACCCATGCAGAGGCAACGCAGTTAAAAAGATTGAAGTATAAATGTTGCATTGTTTATTATGGGCCAGCTCGCGCACAGGAAAATCACACGAGCCGCATAAAAATGACAAATGCTGGTTATGGATTTATGAACAATAAAATATGTAATGTCAGACGTAGCAGTTTATGTCGGGCTCACCACCGTTATTTGCCATCCCCACCACACGTTCCATATCTGCATGTATCCGGGATCAGCTGATACACACAAAATGTTGAGGTCACAGTACACGTCCACTCACCAGTACAGGTTCCATTCTGACGTGTAACTCAACTTCTCTGGAAATCTGGCAAAACTGGCCAGGCGAAAATTGTGCAGGACCGCGGAGTGTCCACAAGATGGGGTCAATGTACCGCGCGTAAAGTTTCTGGTATATTCTGACAAGTGAAGTCAATTCCATCATCACAGAGAAATGGGTCTGGATGCTCTGTGCAATCCATAATACAGAACATATTCACTTGTGGCTTTGACTTGGCGTGGTAACAGGCAATCTGGAATATATAGTTGACCTACTTAAGATTGCTCTATTCTGCATCTGATTTATTTTTATTGACCATAAACAGTTGAACAATGCACTCACTTCAGAGTGAGTGGCACCTCAAATGTCATAATTCACTCTCCAGGTCAAGAGCTATTTACTGGAATGATGTGTTGAATAATTACATTTGAATATCATCAGTATTCAGGTGGTCTCTTACCTCCCACCTTTTAACCCCATCCACCTCGCTCACTTACACACACACAAGTCACTCTGCCCCCCCTGCAACTCTCTCACATTTTAGTCATTTAACAGGCGCTCTTAACCAGAGCGACTTACAGGAGCAAGTGCCTTGCTCAAGGGCACATTGACTGATTTTTCACCTAGCCTGCCTGGAGATTCGAACAAGCGACCTTTCGGTTACTGGCCCAATGCAAGGCACTTATCTTGTCACGGTGACATGGCGCTAATGAAATCTATTGAGGTATTGGACAGGCTTAATGTGCCGTGTATAACACATCACCATAATAGCTATGAAATAATCATTATAATGGTCTCTACCCCATCAGACCAGAGTAGACCACTCCTAAAAACACACATCTAGACTGTATCCTAAATGGCTCCCTATTCCCTATATATAGTGCACTACTTTTTAACAGTGCCCATAGGACTCTGGTCAAAAGAAGTGCGCCCTGGTCAAAAGTAGTGCAAAAGTAGGGAATAGGGTGCCATTTGGGACACTATTAGAGATGGGATCCAACTGGCAACTGACCTACTTGACCAGTGTCTCATTGAAGAAGTCAAATGTACATCTACACTGAGTGTACAAAACATTAGGAACACCTAATATTGAGTTGCACCCCTTTTGCCGTCAGAACAGCCTCAATTCGTCAGGGCATGGACGACAAGGTGTCAAAAGCGTTCCACAGGGATGCTGGCCCATGTTGACTCCAATGCTTCCCACAGTTGTGTCAAGTTGGCTGGATGTCCTTTGGGTGGTGGACCATTCTTAATTCACACGTACTGTGAACTGTTGAGCGTGAAAAACCCAGCAGCTCTGCAGTTCTTGACACACTCGAACTGGTACGCCTGGTACCTACTACCATACCCCGTTCAAAGGCAGTTAAATATTTTGTTTTACCCATTTACTCTCAGAATGGAACACATACACAATCCATGTCTAAATTGTCTCAAGGCTTAAAAATCCTTCTTTAACCCATCTCCTCCCCTTCATTTACACCAGGGGTTTCCAACAGGTTAATTGCGAGCGACCAGTAGCTCATAGCCCGTAAGCTACCAGTAGCTCATAGCCCGTAAGCTACCAGTAGCTCATAGCCCGTAAGCTACCAGTAGCTCATAGCCCGTAAGCTACCAGTAGCTCATAGCCCATAAGCTACCAGTAGCTCGTAGCTCGTAAGCTACCAGTAGCTTGTAGCCCATAAGCTACCAGTAGTTTGTAGCCCATAAGCTACCAGTAGCTTGTAGCCCGTAAGCTACCAGTAATTTGTAGCCCGTAAGCTACCAGTAGTTTGTAGCCCATAAGCTACAAGTAGTTTGTAGCCCGTAAGCTACCAGTAGCTCGTAGCCCACCTATGAGTAGCTCGCAAAACAATTCTGAAAGTACATGCACATGTGCCCTTGTGGGTTGACAGAAATACTTTCCCCCGGAACCTTCTCAATTAATTAAGGATCGGACCCTTTTTTTCCAATTTTCGACTAAAATGACATACCCAAATCTAACTGCCTGTAGCTCAAGACCTGAAGCAAGGATATGCATATTCTTGATACCATTTCAAAGGAAGCACTCTGAAGTTTGTGGAAATGTGAAATTAATGTAGGAAAATATAACACATTAGATCTGGGAAAAGATAATACGAAGAAAAAAACATGCATATTTATATATATTTTTTTTCATCATCATTTTTTTTCATCAAATACAAGAGAAAGGCCAATATATGACTTAGGAAAATAGGCGCAATTTACATTTTGGCCACTAGATGTCTGCAGTGTATGTGCAAAGTTTTAGACTGATCCAATTAACCATTGCATTTCTGTTCAAAACGTTGTATCAAGACTGCCCAAATGTGCATAATTTGTTTATTAATACATTTTCAAGTTCATAACTGTGCACTCTCCTCATTAGTGTTCTTCCAGACCAATTTGTTTTCCTTCTGATGTGATTTAAGCATTGACATGGACTCAGAACATCCAATTTCGTTGTTTCTCTATTAACAATTGTAATTTTAAGGGGGAAAAACAAAATCTAAATCAAGGAAAAATACAACTGAGAATCATATTTGGGACAAGATAAAACATAATTCGTAAAAGAAATCACATATTTTATAGGGCCCCCCTTGGAGTTACCATTATTTTACCAGGTATATTGACAGAAAGGACCCGGGAAGAGTTGCAGGGAGGAGAAGAGAAGAATGAGGAGCAAGCAAAAAAAATATTGGAAAGCCCAAAAATGTGTAGCTCGTGATATGTTTAATTTTTTAAGCTAGACAAGGTGGGAGACCCCTGATCTACGCTGATTGACGTGGATTTAACAGGTGACATCAATAAGGGATCATAGCTTTCACCTGGATTCACCTGGTCAGTCTTTGTCATGGAAAGAGCATCCGTTCCTAATGCTTTGAACATTCAGTGTACATGTTGTTTACTTACAGCAAGGTCTGAGATGGAGAGGCGATAATATGAATACTATCATACACTATGATCATAGATGCTAACTTGGCCCCAAGCTACATTTACACAGTACAAATGCTTTATACATGAATGAGTAGCCTGTGATTCGGTCTTCATAATCTAGTGAGATTTTGAACAAACCTTTGCCAATTTGCAAAATGCTTTGTGTTTCAGTAGATGTTAGTGGCCAGTAACTTTATTTTCCATACATGTATTCTGTATGTACAGTGCCTTGCGAAAGTATTCGGCCCCCTTGAACTTTGCGACCTTTTGCCACATTTCAGGCTTCAAACATAAAGATATAAAACTGTATTTTTTTGTGAAGAATCAACAACAAGTGGGACACAATCATGAAGTGGAACGACATTTATTGGATATTTCAAACTTTTTTAACAAATCAAAAACTGAAAAATTGGGCATGCAAAATGATTCAGCCCCCTTAAGTTAATACTTTGTAGCGCCACCTTTTGCTGCGATTACAGCTGTAAGTCGCTTGGGGTATGTCTCTATCAGTTTTGCACATCGAGAGACTGACATTTTTTCACATTCCTCCTTGCAAAACAGCTCGAGCTCAGTGTGGTTGGATGGAGATCATTTGTGAACAGCAGTTTTCAGTTCTTTCCACAGATTCTCGATTGGATTCAGGTCTGGACTTTGACTTGGCCATTCTAACACCTGGATATGTTTATTTTTGAACCATTCCATTGTAGATTTTGCTTTATGTTTTGGATCATTGTCTTGTTGGAACACAAATCTCCGTCCCAGTCTCAGGTCTTTTGCAGACTCCATCAGGTTTTCTTCCAGAATGGTCCTGTATTTGGCTCCATCCATCTTCCCATCAATTTTAACCATCTTCCCTGTCCCTGCTGAAGAAAAGCAGGCCCAAACCATGATGCTGCCACCACCATGTTTGACAGTGGGGATGGTGTGTTCAGGGTGATGAGCTGTGGTGCTTTTACGCCAAATATAACATTTTGCATTGTTGCCAAAAAGTTCAATTTTGGTTTCATCTGACCAGAGCACCTTCTTCCACATGTTTGGTGTGTCTCCCAGGTGGCTTGTGGCAAACTTTAAACAACACTTTTTATGGATATCTTTAAGAAATGGCTTTCTTCTTGCCTCTCTTCCATAAAGGCCAGATTTGTGCAATATACAACTGATTGTTGTCCTATGGACAGAGTCTCCCACCTCAGCTGTAGATCTCTGCAGTTCATCCAGAGTGATCATGGGCCTCTTGGCTGCATCTCTGATCAGTCTTCTCCTTGTATGAGCTGAAAGTTTAGAGGGACGGCCAGGTCTTGGTAGATTTGCAGTGGTCTGATACTCCTTCCATTTCAATATTATCGCTTGCACAGTGCTCCTTGGGATGTTTAAAGCTTGGGAAATCTTTTTGTATCCAAATCCGGCTTTAAACTTCTTCACAACAGTATCTCGGACCTGCCTGGTGTGTTCCTTGTTCTTCATGATGCTCTCTGCGCTTTTAACGGACCTCTGAGACTATCACAGTGCAGGTGCATTTATACGGAGACTTGATTACACACAGGTGGATTGTATTTATCATCATTAGTCATTTAGGTCAACATTGGATCATTCAGAGATCCTCACTGAACTTCTGGAGAGAGTTTGCTGCACTGAGAGTAAAGGGGCTGAATAATTTTGCACGCCCAATTTTTCAGTTTTTGGATTTGTTAAAAAAGTTTGAAATATCCAATAAATGTCGTTCCACTTCATGATTGTGTCCCACTTGTTGTTGATTCTTCACAAAAAAATACAGTTTTATATCTTTATGTTTGAAGCCTGAAATGTGGCAAAAGGTCGCAAAGTTCAAGGGGGCCGAATACTTTCGCAAGGCACTGTATATGAGCAGGGGGTCATTTAATTATGTCCATATAGGTTTTAGTATTTGACTTAGTATTTGCTCACCCTAAGGGTGCGTTTACACAGCCAGCCTAATTCTGATCTTTAAGACCCATCAGATCAGAGCTATTGCTAATAATTGGGCAAAAGATCAGAATTAGGGTGACTGTGTAAACGCAGCCTAAGTGACACGTGGAACGTCTGACAGACATTAGTGTGCAATTCAGTTTAGTGTTGACGGGTGCCACACTGTACAGAAATCTGTAATCTTTCAAATGCTGTGACAGCTCTGTCTCAACGGCAGGCAGGCTTTTTCTATAGCCTCCATGGCACAATAAAACTGTCACCCTAACCTCCTTTTCTCTTCCCCCCTTTTTTTTTTGTTGTCTAGCCAGCAGTTTGTTAACCGTCTCCTCTGGCTGTGAGCGAATGTTACTGAGCGAATGTCACTGAGCGAA